>NW_024704803.1:267500-320429 GCF_018977255.1 Callorhinchus milii
TTGGTCGGGCTCCGCCACTGTCAAGCGCTCTGGGACTCTACCCTGTGTGAGGGGCGCTGTGTAAATTTGGCGTCGTTGCCGTCTGTATGTTTCAGGAGTTGGCTGAGGTGTGTAAGCGAGAAGCCTCCGACCCGGACAGTAAGGACGTTGACCGAGTGTTGGGTCTCGGCAGCTCCAGGTAGGAGGAGTGTGTTCAGTCTGCGAACGTGTGTTTGCCTCTCTAATAATAATAATAATCCTTGCATTTGATATAGCGCTTTTCACGTCGGGAGGACGTCCCAAAGCGCTTCACAGAACACACTGTAAAGTGAATTGACTGTATATTTGTGGGTGAACGCGGCAGCCAATTGCGCACAGCAATGTCCCACAAACAGTCGTGGATTGAAAATGACCGATTTATTATTGTTTTGGGTTTTGGAGGGATTATTATTAGGCTCTGTGTGGAGTAAGGAAACTTGCCCAAGGTTTCGCCCTCTGCCCTCTGGAATTGAACTCAGATCTCTCACTTGCAAACCCGAATAATAATACAAAAATAATAATAATCCTTCCATTTTGATACAATCAAATGACCTTATCACATTGTTGAGGTGTCTCAAATGCCTCACAGGATATACTGTAAAGTGTAGTGTTGGTCAAACGCGGCAGCCAATTGCGCACAGTTGTGGATTGAGTGTCCAAATTATTATTATCTCTCTCTGAGTGTGTCTCTGTCCGTCACTCTCTGTTTGTCAATGTGGGTTGTGTGTTTCTGTCTCTGTTGTCTGTTTCTGTCTATGTGTCAGGATCTACCCCCCCCCCCCCCGCGCCCCGTGAAGGGCACTATATAAATACAAGTTGTTGTCTGTGTTTCTCTGTGTGTCTTTGTCAGTGTATTTCTGTGTGTGTGACTGTGTGTGTGTGTGTGTGTCTGCCCTCTTTTATGCACTTGCTGTAGTACCTGATGTGACCGGTATTGAGCAATGCCGATGTGCCTCCACAAGGCGGCAGCTCTGTTCGCCGTGAGTGTGTGTGATGGATGGACTTTGTAGCTCTGATCTTGGAGGGAGGGAGAGAGGAAGAGACATCTTGTGGAGGGACATCAGCAACTAACCCAGTTGTCAGTCGACCGGCGGGTCGTTTTTCCGGGGGGTAACAATCCCTTTAAAAAATAATCCGGTCACTCAATCCACGACTGTTTGTGGGGACGCTGTTGTGTACAATTGGCTGCCGCGTTTCGCCCACAAAATAACCAGTCACTAACCGGTCGCCCACAGGAACCAAGCAGGTGGTTGGGGGAGGGGGTGGGGGGAGGAATTGGGTCAGGTAGGGGTGGAGGGCAGTGAGGGTGGGGGGTGTGAAATCGCGGTCGAAGAAGAGGGTCTTGAGACGGGCCTTGGAGGAAGCGAGGGAGGGAGCGAGGCGGAGGGTCTGTGGGATGGAGTTCCAAAGGGTGAGGCCAGAGAAGGCTGAAGGCTTGACCGCCGTTGGTAGGGCGGCCCGGGCGGGGGCCATGGAGCAGGCCGGAGAGGAGGGAGCGGACAGGTTGATGTGAGGTGAGCGGGTCACGGAGGTAGGGAGGGGCAAGAGGCCGTGGAGGGCTTTGAAGGCGAGGACGAGGATTTTGAACGCTGAACGGTCCTCCAGCGAACTCTCCCAAACCCTTCACTGGTCAGTTCTGGCTCATACTGCCCCCTGGTGGCCAGACACGCACTAACCTCCGCCATGTCTATTGCAGTGGGAGTTTGCCCAGGATGTCACTGACACAAGAGGATCGTAAGGCAGCCAAGCTCGGCCTGTCTGTCTTCACGGTGAGTGCGTGCGCGGGGTTGGGGGTGGGGTCGCGCGCGTGTGTGTTGGGGGGAGTCCGTGGGGGGGGTCTTCATGCGCAAAGGGGAATCGTTCATGTGGGGTACCCTTCCGCCTCCCTCCCTTGCCTCCTTCAAGGCCCATCTCAACTCTTCGACCCCGCTTTTCGGTCACCCTCCTACCCCCACCCTCCACCCCTCGGGTCCAAACCCCTGACTGTTCAGCGGTTTGGGACGTCCTCTCGACCTGGAAGGCGCTGTGTAAATGTTGTTGGTTGTTGTTGTTGTATCACTCGGGGCGAGGGGTCCAATTCCCCCTGGATTTCAGGATGTTCCAGGTTAATCCCATTGTGTTGTTCACAGCATCAAACGTCCGATCAAATCCCAGAGCTCTGTCAGCAGCAACCCAGAGTGACACCAGATAGTGTCTGTGACAGGTCAGTGCTCGGGGGTGGGGGACGGGTAGAGAGTAGGTACTGGGGGGGCAGAGCGAGCAAATGGAGGGCAGAGAGCGGGCACTGGGGGGGGCAGAGTGCGAGCCCTGGGGGGGGGGGGCAGAGCGCGGACATTGGGGGGAGCTAAAACTTTGTTGGTTGGAGGCCAGTGTGTGTGAGTGCGTTTGGGGTGTGGGGGTGTGTTTGTGGTGTGTGTGGGTGGTAGGGGCTGTTTGTGACTATGTTTGTGTGTGTGGATGGAGGTGGGATGGGGGGGTGGGCTGGAGTGCGTCTGTGTGCGCGGGTGGAGGATGGGGGGGGGGGGGGGGAGTGGGGGCGTGGGTGGTTTCTGAGCATCTCAATACATCCATGGCTCACCCTCTGCAGGTCACAGGCCAGAAAGAAACACAAGAAAGAGAAGAAGAAGAAAAAGGAGAAGAAGAAAAAGAAACACAAAGATCGAACGAGAGACGATTCCAGAGAGAGGTGGAGCTCCCTATGCTCTAACCCCATTTCCCCCCCCTCCCGCACCCCCCCCCCCCCCCCCCCCCCCCCATCTCCCACGGTATCTGTGGAGCTCTCTACCCTAACCCCATTCCCTGCTCTCTCCCCGTGGTGTGTGTGTGTGTGGCATTACGCTCCCACTGATCTCACTCTCTCTCTCCTATTTCTCTCTCTCAGGAAGGTCCGGTCATCACGGAAACGGCACAGTCCATCAGCCCAGCCCCCGGTAGGGGAGGGGCGGGGGCGAGCTCGCCACGACACCGAGACGTCGGAGGAGGAGAGCGGAGCGATCCAGCCACACCGCGCCAGGGCCACCAAACGCCGGAGAGACAGCCGATAGCAAAGAGCTGAGGCCAGCGGTGACGGCGGTGGTGGAGGGGAGAGAGAGAGAGAGAGAGAGAGAGACGTGGCCCCTTTAACCGCTTGCGAGGCGAGCGCTCTAAACCACTACCCTCCGTGACTCCGTAAGTGGGAACCCAGTGGTCAGCCGATCGTTTTTCCGGGGATAATAATCCCTCCAAAATAAATAAATCAATAAAATAATAATAAATATACTTAAGTCAATTCACTTTACAGTGAATCCCGTGAAGCCCTTTGAGACATCCCGAAGACGTGATAAGGCCCGATATGAAATGCAAAGGTTATTATTATATTAAATCGAACTGAATAGCAGAGACAATTGGAGTTTAATACAGATAAGGGCTTCAACCCACAAACCTGACTTGGGAGGCGAGAATCCTACCAACTGAGCCAGTCTTGAGACATGGAGTGAGATACGAGGAACGATTATAATAATAATCCCTGCATTTGCCACAGCGCCTCATCCCGTAGTCGAGACGTCTCAAAGGGCTTCACAGAACATACTGTAAAGCGAATTGACTGCGTATTTTGTGGGCGAAACGCGGCAGCCGATTGCGCACAGCGAACAACGTCCCCGCAAACAGCGGTGGATTGAGCCACCAAATCGTATATTTTTGAAGGATTATCGTCCCCCGGGACCGTGGAAAAAATCTTCATAATGCCGACTGTTTTGGAAGTTGCTTTTCCCGCTGTTTTGTTTTAAAAGTCCTCCGCCTGCTTGCGTGGCGCTCTTTTCTCCCAGCGCTGCGTTGCCGAGTGTCTGTAGAGTTATCAGGCGCAGGTTGGAGAGAGCCAAGACTTGGGGTCTCCGGGGGAAGAGAGATGGGAACTACACAGTGTCTTTGACATATTCATCCAGGGAACGGCAAACAAGAAAGCGTGTACCATCCCATCGCAGTGACCCTCTCCCAGACCCTGACGTTCCCCAGAGAGCGAGAGAGGGAGAGAGACACCACCTTTTTTTGTTCGATACAAAACTTTTTTTTTTTTACACACACTGCTGTTTTCTTTAATAAATAAATGGATTTTTTTTCCCCCAACAAAATCCAGAGGTTTATTTCCCGGCATCCTGGCCAGTGCCCAACACGATGGGAATGGCTGGGGTTTGACTCAAGGAGTCACACTCAGGTGTACAACTCGCATTTATTTACACGCCCGTACCTCAAGTCCAATCACCCGCCATTGCCCTGTATCCCAAGGCTTTTGGGGGAAGATACGTTGATATAGCAACTTGTCATGTTGAGACGTCTCAAAGCGCTTCACAGAATATAAAGTGAATTGACTGTGTATTTTGTGGGCAAATCACCTAACCAATTGCGCACAGCAGCGTCCCACAAGCAGTCGTGGATTGATTGGCCACATTACTGGAGGCGTGTGGAGCAAACCCCTCACTGTCCAGCGCCTTGGGACGTCCTCCCAACGTGTAAATGTAATTGGTTGCATCTCCCTCTGTGGCACTGGATGGAGACGATAGTCTCAGTGAAGACCTTTGAAGTGACCGTCTTCGGTGCGACGAAGAAATGTGCGAGGGGAAGGGAGAGGGAGGCACGGAACAGCAGAGAGATTTGTATTCTAATAGCTTTAATTACAGTGCTTGTTCGTCCAAATGAAAACTGAAACAAGTGATACAAAACTGATTAGTATTTGTGTGTAAGGAAAGCATTGACTTCACATCAATAACTCGTTCCAATAGATCCACACATCTCAGCTTCGGGTGTCAAAACTCAACCATGTGGGGGTGTGGCAGGGGAGGGAGGGGGGAAGAAGGGGAAAAGAGAGTAGTGGGGAGGGAGGGGGGGGGGGGCTAAGAGAGAGAAAAAAAAATGACACCTATTCACTGGCAAACCAGATCCTTGCAGTTACCCCAATGTATTGGTTGAATGATCCGGTCGGAAGCTCCACTTGGAACAAACTGTTTTGGTTGCGGGAATGAATGGAGGGAAGGAAGAGGGACAGGGAGGGAGGGAGGGAGGAAGGGAGAGGAGGTAATAAAATGCCTGACAATATCATGTAGTTGCTGTGTTTGGGTGGGAGGGGGACAATTTTAACTGCCTCACATAAGCAGCCAGCGATATGATCTCCCCCTGCCCCAGGAAACAAGCACTTGGGAGCTGGGGTTGGTTTTCGGTGGTGGGGGTGGGGGGGGGGGGGGTTGGGGGGGAAAGAAAAGAGTTGTGGAGGAGTTAGTTTGAGGATTGATTTCTTTTGATAAAGGGTGGGGGGGGGGGGGGGAGGAAATCAGCAGAGACTCTTATCGTCAGGAGGGGAAAAAAGTCAATGGGAAAAACTTCATACACACACACACACACAGCTCACTCACACACCAATAAAGAGAAATCGAAGAATATGTTTTGATACAGATAAGCTGCCCCCCCCCCTCCCTCTCTCCCAGCACTTACTGCCTCCCCCACCCCCCCCCAAAGAATGATGCAATTCACCCTAATGCAAAAGCTGAGCTGAACAAATAATGGCCCCCTGGTCTAGGAAAACATAAAAATGACACACACATACACACACACAATACTCAAGACATACACTACAGACACAAGCACACAACACACCCGCCCGCACAGATACACCCCCACACATCAACAGACCCCCACACCCCCTCACGCACTTCAAGAGAACAGAACTACCTCGAAAGCAAGCGATAAAGTCGTTTTGAAAAGGCAAAGCCCCCGCTTCCCCAAAGCAAGAGCGAGATGCAGAAAGATTAACGGGTAAGAGGGAAACTATTTCCATCAGCCCACCCCCCCAGCAAAGCCCAAAGAGAAGCCATTGCCACGAGGTGGGGCGGGTGGATGGGTGGGTGGGTGGGGGGGAAGAGAGAGAGAAGCGCAGTGCGGGTGGGGACGAGGCGTTGAAACCAGTACGTTTGTGGTCCTGCACATTGGAAGAAAATTAAAAACCCTGCGCTCTCCCCCCCCACCCCCTCCCTCTCCCTCCCCCCCACCCTGCTCCCTCCCCTACCCTCCCCCCCCACCTCTCTCTCTCTCTCTCTCTATCCTGAAATCCTAACTTTGGTCAATAGGAAATTTAGACTCCGAGAGAGAGAGAGAGAGACACAGACACTGAACGAAAAGAAAAAAAACACAACTCCAACTCACAACGTTAAAAAAAGCCAATTAAGCTTTCCCGGGACACGGAGCCGGGAATACAGTGTCCGAGGAAGGGGGGGGGGGGGGGGAGGGAAGGAAGGAAAGTGATGTGGGGAGGGGGTGGGGGAGAGAGACCTCGTACTTTTCCCAATAAAACTTTGGTTGTGTACATCTGTCCAGTACTCGATACATAAATCTTCACACAGAACAAAAATGATAAAACACACATGATAAAACCGAGATTAAAAAAGGTCGGGGGGATGGGGTGGGGTAGAGGGGAGATATTGATTGCATAGGAGTAGCAGGAAGCTGCCTCATTACAAAAGTGACTATTTACATTTAAATAAGAAACCGGGGGGGGGGGGGGGGGGGGGCGGGGGCGGGGGCTGGGCTTTCCATCTCACGACTCTTTGCCCTGACGCTACACGACAACGCCGTGTAGTGATTTTAGTTTTTTTTTGTTAATTAATCAGATGTAATGAAGCACATTCCTGACACTCGGATACTGACAAGTTGGTAGCAGTTTGCCACACAATAGAGAATAAAAGATGAGAGGAGGGGTGGGGGGTGGAGAGGAGGAGGGAGGGAGGGAGGGGAGGGAGGGAGGGAGGGAGGGGGTAGGGAGAGGACCGCCGAGAGTTCATTTGGTGCCCCGCAGTTGTACGGACAGCCAGTCCAATCCTTCATATAGCCCGTCGCCGCTGGTGGCACAGGTGGCCTGAATGTACCAGTTCCTGTGACGCAGTGAGTGTAGACCGAGTTTGTCTGTGATCTCTGCTGCGTTCATAGCGTTAGGCAGGTCCTGAGGGATAAACAAGAGCAGACAAAGGTTGCAACAGGTGAGGGACAGGACCGCAGGAGAGCATTTTCCGTCGCTGGCTTGAATAGGGTTTTTAAAAAAAAAAACACTTTTATAATAATAATAATAATCCTTTAGCCGAGACGTCTCAAAGCGCTTCACAGGATGTACTGTAAAGCGAATTGCCTGTATATTTTGTGGGCGAGAAGTGGTAGTTAATTTGCGCGCAGGAGCGTCCCACAAACAGTCGTGGGTTGAGTGAATACTTTTTTTTTTGAGGGATTATTGCCCCCGGAAAGCGATCCACCAATCAACTAACAACCAGGTTCCTACTTACTGCTCGGCAAACAACAGCTTATAGCGCCCTCGCGCAGGGTGGCATCCTAGAACGTTTGAACAGAGGCGGGTGCGTGGAGGAAGGAAACTTGCCTGAGGTTTCGCCTTGCCCAGTAATCCACCCCCGGGGTCCTCTCGCTTGCGAGGAGAACCCTCTAACTACTACGCTACAGGACTCCTGATCACTACTACTCCTCTTATTCCCCTCAATCAAATTCTTCCTCAAATAGAAACAAAACCAAAATGTAAAATGGCGTTTGGAACTCTGTACTCTTAAGAGGAAGCGGCTATCTTTGTCACACTGCTGGGAAACTCGCCTAAACTGCTTGTTTGAACTTCTCCCTATCCCCCCCCCCCCCCTCTCTCACACATACACACACAGACTTTCTTGCTCTTTGCCCCTATAATAATCCTTGCATTTGGTATTGCGAGTCATCACGTCGTCGAGACGACTCAAAGCGCTTCACAGGATATACTGTAAAACAAACTGACTGTATATTTTGTGGGCGAAACACAGCAGCCAATCGCACAGCAGTGTCCCACAGACAGTCATGGATTGAGTGACCAAATTATTTTTTTTTTAAAAAAAACTTAATTGTATTTTTTTTGACAGGAGTATTTTCCCCTGGAAAAGCGATCTGTCAATTGACTAACAACCGGGTTCTCCTCCTTACGGCTAGGTAAACAGAAGCGTGTGGAGTAAGGAAACTTGCCTAAGGTTTCACCCCACCCGGGAATTGAACCCGGGTCCTCTCGCTTGCGAGGGGGCTATGTCAAATGTAAGGATTATTATTATAACTTTCATTTGTGGCCCCTCCCTCCCTTTCCTTCAGTGTATGGTAATCCCAGTTTCCCCCAACAAGGAATATGGAAATAGTATTCAGGACGTATGGCAAAGTGCATGTTTCTGTCTCTCTCTCTCTCTCTCTCTCTTACCTGTTTGTTGGCAAACACTAGCAACACAGCGTCTCGGAGCTCATCTTCTGCCAGCATTCTCATGAGCTCTTCCCTGGCCTCATTCACTCGCTCTCGGTCATTGCTGTCCACCACAAAGATCAAGCCTGAATAGATAGCGGAGGAGAGGTTACAGTCACAGTTACATGTTCTGACTAATGCTCAGCTCTTTACTACAGACTGTATGGCACAGAATTTTTTTTTTTTTTTTTTTTTTGAAGGGATGATTACCTCTGGAAAGCGACCCACCAATCGACTAACAACCAGGCACTGCTGGGTAAAAAGAAGCATGTGGAGTAAGGAAACTTGTTTAAGGATTCACCCCACCCAGGTATCGAACCCGGATCCTCTCACTTGCGAGGCGAGGGCTCTAACCACTTTACGCTACAGAGCTTCACAAAAAAGTCTCCGCCCATTTATTCCCAGTGTCTGAATTGGGATGTGAGATTTGTGGATACTCCTCTAAGGTTCCTACCCTCTAGGCCATAGACGGCTTCTTTATTTTTTCTACCAAAAAATGAAGAGACACATCTAAATCACTAAATAGCAAGTCTCCTGTAAAAATTACTATAAGCAAACTTGGGCCTGAGAGGGTGGTAGAAGCAGATTCAATAAGACCTTTCAAAAGGGAATTGGATAGATTTTTGAATAATAATAATCCTTGCATGTGATATAGCGCTTTTCAAGTCTTCAAGATGTCAAAGCGTTTCAGAATATACTGTAAAGTGAATTGACTGTATATTTGTGGGCGAAACACAGCATCCAATTGCGCACAGCAGCGTCCCACAAACAGTCGTGCATTGAAGTGACCAATTTATTATTTTTTTTTCTTGAGGGATTATTATCAGGCGTGTGGAGTAAGGAAACTTGCCCAAGGTTTCGCCCTGCCGGGAATCGAACCCAGGTCTCTCGCTTGCAAGGCGAGTGCTCTAACCACTGAGCTACAGGACTCCATAAAAATTACTTTAAAAAATTTGAAATGCTATGGGGAAAGACTGGGATTGATTGGATAGCTCTTTCAAAGAGCTGTCGCAGGCACGATGGGCCGAATGGCATCCTTCTGCACTGCAAGATTCTATGGTTCTGTATAAAGAACCTGCGCTATAACAGGGTTCAACTATAGTCACAGGAGAGGGATAGCGAGGTAAAAGGAGAAAAGAATGACAAGTGATTGATGTCAGCCTGGCTCTGTTGGTAATTTTCTCTCTCTCTCGTCTCTGGATCAGAAGGTTGTGGGTTCAAGCGCCACGTCAACAGTTGGAACATATGCTATCGGTTTATTTATTTTGTAGGAGTTGAATTTTGCATCGTCTTAAATATGAACCTAACCTGGGGGTGGGGGGTTGGGGGAGAGGAGATGTAGAAGAGGGTAAGAGACGACATCAAGAGGAGAGATTTGGCGAGAAAAAAAAAGGAAAATAGTAGCTCGGGATATAGACTATAGTTTGGGTTGACATGTGCATGTTGCTGCCAGTATGGGGGAAGGCGAACTAGATGGACCCTGGTCTTCTTTCGTCCAGCAAATTCTTAGGTCCTTAATAGGTCTCTCAGCAGGGCTTTGAGCAGAGGCAGCACACTGGGTTATAAAGAACCTCCCTGCCCTCCTGCCTGTACTCACCCTGTGTGTTCTGAAAGTAATGGCGCCAAAGAGGTCGGATTTTGTCCTGTCCGCCCACGTCCCAGACTGTGAAGCTAATGTTCTTATATTCTACAGTTTCTACATTGAAGCCTGTGGTGGGGAGAGAGCGGAGAGGGTAAGGAGAACATTCAATCAATATATACAGCCAGTAAGTCAGCAACATCAACAACAAGCATCTATATAATACCCTTCAAACAGGGTAGCCCTTCAGTGCTTGCAGTTAATCCACCCCGATTCTAATCTCTCCAGATTATAAGAACGCTTGCATTTGATAAAGCCCCTTATCACGTCGATGAGACATCTCAAAGCGCTTCATGGAACATATTGTAAAATTAACTGACTGTGTATTTTGTGGGCCAAATGCAGCAGCTTCCCACAAACAGTTGTGGATTGAGGAACCACATTTCTTTTGGAGGCATTATTAACCTCGTGGAAAGCAAATCCACCAATTGACTAACAATCAGGTTCCTACTTACTGCTAGGTAAACAGAGGCATGCGTGTGGAGTAAGGAAACCTGCCTAAGGTTCGGCTCTGCCCAGGAATCAAACCCAGGTCCTCTCGCTTACGAGGCAATCGCACTAACCCTCGGGAATTTTACAAGGGACTTAGATAGTTTGCAGATGATACCAAGCCAGTAAAACTAGAAGATTCCTAGTTCCCACCACCTCCCCTCCCCACCCAAGCGAGACGAGTACTCACCTATAGTGGGAATAGTGGTTACGATTTCCCCCAGCTTAAGCTTATATAAAATGGTGGTCTTCCCAGCCGCGTCGAGGCCCACCATAAGAATACGCATTTCCTTCTTGCCAAAAAAGCCCTTGAGAAAGCTGGTCCACCCACCCATGGTGAGAGTATCTGTCTGGACTCACAACCTCTAATATTGATCTGAAAGGGAGAAAGACAGCGAGAGAACGTCAGGCACCATAGGAATAAATTCATAGTCAACACTCAGGGATGTGATTTTTTTTTCTGGTCAGCCGGGTCGGACATGTGGAAACCCATCACCGTTGCTTAAGAGTCTCCAAACCAAGCTGAGAATTCCATGCATCCCACTCAGACCTGGAAATCCCAGAAATAGATTGTTGGAATGCAATGCGCACTTGCTCCCTGGAGGGACGCACCCCGCTTACCTAATACCAGAGCGTATTAGGCACAGGTTGGCAAGAGTCAAGGTTTGGGGACCCCAGAGTGTGCGTTGGGGGTAACTACTGGAGTCTAACCAGCTAAAACCCCGTAGCTTGCCATTGATATCACTGTCTGGCAAACTTTCCTGCTGCTTGTCCAGCTAAGACCATCCTACCTGTTAGGGCTTTGGCTTGCAGGGTTAACAGGAGCTGAGTGGGAGGGCTTCGCTGCCTCCTAGTGACTGATCAGCGACATGAAAGAAGGTGAGGAAAAAAGATCTGTTGTAACATTGCTCTGAAATTTCTCACTTGTATGACAGACATGGTGAATTCAGAATTGAGTCAACATTCTGCAAGTGTCTTGGTAGTCTGATCCCTGAGCCAGCCAGGGTACTCCAGGGCTCTGCTGATGGCAATACAACCCCTTGGCCGGTCTTGGAAGGGCAGACCAGTCACTGCGGTCAGACAATCATCCCACTCCGCTCCCGTTAATCCTGTTAACAGGTGGGTGACCCGAGCTGGACAAGCAATAGGAAACCTGCCTAATACTCTCCAGAATTAGGTCAGCGGGATGCGCCCCTCCAGCGAACTTCATTCCAATAAACATCTCTGGAATTTCCAAGTGTCGGTGGGATGCATGGAATTCTCAGTTTGGTTTAGAGACTCTTAAGCGACGGTAATGGAAGCTTTCTGTGTGTGTGTGTGTGTCAGACACCTGGGTGACCAAAAATACCTCGAGACCCAAAGGTGAGAGTGCTACCACCTGAGCCACATTGGCTCATCTCTTTTACACACAGAGAGAGATGCTAATCACGATTCCCAAATGACTAATTGAGTATAATCGTAAAATAATCAACTAAATATTTAACTGAAGATCAACAGTGGAGCAGCAAATCTGCACTGTCATAACGAAACTACAACCAATCCAAGGTTACTAAAACTACGTTCCAACTCCATGACTGTTCGTAGTTAAAAAAAAGTTCAAACCTCATTCATGCAACTATTTGACTATTAATAATAATCCTTGCATTTGATATAGCGCCTTATCACCTCGTTGATACGTCCCAAAGAGCTTCATAGAATATACTGTAAAGAGAATTTTGTGGGAGAAACACAGCAGGCAGTTGCCTTACAAGCAGTCGTATATTGAGTGACCAAATTCTTTAGGTAAGCAGAGGCGTGTGGAGTAAGGAAACTTAGGTTTGCCCTACTTGGGACTCAAACCCAGGACCTCTCGCTTGCGAGGCGAGTGGTCTAACCACCCTACAGCACTCTATTGAAACCACCTCCTGAAGTGACCGATTTATATCAATGGCAAGCTATGGGGTTTATTATATCAAGTCAACGCTAAGTGCAATACAGCAGAACCTGGTCAGAACGAGCTGCGGTGGATTGGTGACTAGACCCAGGATGACTTGGTGACACATGCTGATTTTTGGCCAACCCGCGGTTTACAGGTCATCATTTCCCTTGCGAAAGTTCACTTTCACAAAGGAAATGATGTCAGCAGCACTTCCTCACATAAAGTGACTTCAGTGGGGATCTGGCAAAACACGAAACAGCATGTACCAGCAATTTGATGCCCTGGATGTCGGTGATTTTTCCATGCTTTGTTATATAGGTAAGCACAACAAATTGCATTTACCCAGTGACTTTCCCAAAGCCCCGGACAGTCAAGAATCTGCACCCGAGCTGGGGGATGGGATCGAGACGGGTGGAGGGCAAGGAGGGGCAGGTTGTGGTTGTGGGAAGGTGACCGAGATCAAAGAGGAAGGTTGAGACAGGCCTTGAAGGAGGCAAGGGGAGGGGGTGAGGCATAGGGATTCTGGGATGGAGTTGAGGGTGGGGGTCAGAAAGGCCGAAGGCCCGACAACAACAACTTGCAGTTATATAGCATCCTTCATGCGGCGTCTTGGAGCTTAATGGTGTCTCGGACGATGTTGGCCGGTGCAGCGCGAGGGTCATGGAGCAGGCGAAATACACGGGTTACAAGCAGGAAATTTGGACTGATCGATGCTTCAGAAGTAGTGAGGGGAGAGATTTTGAAGGGATTCGAATGTCAAGACCAAGTCTATCTATCCGCTGGACTGCTGGGAGCCAGTAGAGCCTGGCAAGGGTGGGAGATGAGATCAGAGCAACAGGAGAAAAAGTGCCGACAAGAACTAATAAAATAATCTCACTCTTTTTGAGAACGAATGCAACACGCCTTTCTTTTAAAAAAAAATCCTTTCCCAAGAAACTATTATTTTGAAATCTACCACTCCTTCAGATGAGACATTAAACCGTGACCCAATCTACCAGTTCTTAGGCCTGTATTTTAGTGGTTAGAGAACTCGCCTCGCAGGCAAGGTGATCTGGGTTTGATTCCCGGACGGGGCGAAATATTGGGCGAGCTTCCTTACTCCACAGGCCCCTGTTGTTAGTCAATTTGCGGATTGCTTTTCCCTTAAAAAATCATAATAATGTGGTCACTCAATCCACGACCGTCTGTGGGACACTGCTGTGCGCAATTGGCTGCCGCCTTTCACCCACAAAATACAATCAATACGCTTCACAGTACATTCCTGTGAAGCGCTGTGAGACGCCTCAAAGACGTGATGAGGTGCTGTATCAAATGCAAGGTTTATTATTATTATTTGGCGGATGCTAAGGGTCTTGTGCGCTATCAAAAAAAGGGAAGGGAGTTCTCTCCTCGACCCCTCCAACAATTTCCAATTCCAACTCCAAAAAGTTGGCCATTCACCTCAAGGCTGTTTCTGAGATCTAACGGTGTGAGAAATGGCCACACTGGACAGTAATTACAGTGATGTGCACACACAGGGTCTAGAAAAACTTGAACGTAGCTTCTTTGGCCCACACTTGGCAGCCCCTCCACAGATGAGACCAGAAATTCAGTTTGCATGAATGTGCACTTTGCCTTTCATGTCGGGCGAATCCCTCAAAACATTAGCAGAACGTAACTTATTCTCAATCAATACAGTCACCTCTACTGCAATGCACTGCACAGGTTAGTAAAAGCAGTTGTGTTATACTGACATCCTTCAGGCATGAAAGGCACTCTATCAAATATAATGATTTTTCTTATTATCTGTCTCGACAATACCAGGCTCCAGAAACCTTCAATGAGAGTATAATCAGAGGCCCTACTGCCGTCTGATGTTAATTCATGACAATTATAAATTACAGTTACACAGCGCCTTTCACATCAGGAGGATGCCCTAAGGCGCTGGACAGTTAGAGAATTGGACCCGAGCACAGGGTTGGAATCAGGAAGGGAGGAGGACAGGGAGGGTGGGGGTAGACCCACCTTGGGGGTGACCGAATGTGCAGTCAAAGAGGAGGGTCTTCAGACATGCCTTGAAGGAGGCAAGGGAGGAAATAAGGCAAAGGGGCGGTGGGATGGAGTTCCAAAGGGTGGGGTTCAGAGGCTGAAGGCCCGACTGCCGATGGTGGGTGGGCCGGGTGGGGTAACGTGGAGCAAGCCGGAACCCGCTGAGCGGAGGGAGCGGACAGGTCTGCATGGAGTTTGCAGGCCATGGAAGGCTTTGATGGTGAGGACAAAGATTTTGAACTCTATTCCCTGGGGTGGGGGGGGGGGGGAGCCAGTGGAGGCGGGTGAGGGTGAGAGGGTCACTCGTACATCAATCATTGACCTTGTAGTATCTGATGAAGTCATAGCCAGCTATAGAGTTTGGACATCGCTCTTCAGTCAACAAACAAACACACACCCAACTGTGCTCAATTGAGTCCATTCTCTCATTCCCAGTTGCAACAAAGCATGGAAAAATCGCAAATGCTCATAGTTCATCCCTCTCTCATGCCCCAAATGGGAAGCGGATGGCAGGAGTAAGAAAATTCTACTACTAATAATCCTTGCATTTGATATAGCGCCTTATCACATTGTTCAGACATCCCAAAGCGCTTCGCAGGATATACTGTAAAGTGGATTGACTGTGTATTTTGTGGGCGAAACGCAGCAGCCAATGGTGCACAAACAGCCATGGAGTGAGTGAACAATTTTATTTTGAAGGATTGTCGGCCAGGACACCAGGAGAGAGAAACTCCCTTCTCTTTTCGAATAGTGCCATGCGATCTTTAAGGTCCACCTGGACGGCACCTCTGAACATGCGATACCCCCAGCACTGCAATGGAGCATCACCTTAGACCGTGTGATTCGAAGCCCCGACGTGGGGGCTGACTCAGGAGGCGAGAGCGCTATCACTGAGCCAAGAAAGAAAAGTGGTGACACCTTCGTTTCTCCTTTTACAAAATGTTACAACAGACAGGAAGTAAAAGGAGAGGAAGAGAATGACAGCAATCTTCGATTGCAGTAATAAAATGAAAACCAGAGCAGCTGTCCTAACCAAACAACATCACGCCACTGCAGCTGAAATTACTCCAGATGGAGGGAAGTCAGCAGTTCATGGATCAATCAAAAGTGGTTGATCCACAGCCGCAAAAATCAGAAATTCACGTGAATAAAGACTATCAGTGTGGAAACACCCAGTTAGCAAAATAATAAGAATAACCCTCGCCTTTGATACGGCATCTTATCATATCACTGAGACGTATCAAAGCACTTCAGAGAATAAATTGTAAACTGCATTGACGGTATATTTTGTGGGCGAAACGCAGCAGCTAAGTGCACACAGCAATTTCCCAAACGGTCGTCAATTTTTTTCCTCCAGGATTAACCCCCAGAAAGCAATCTGCTAATTTGACTAACAACCGAGTTCCTATTTACTGCTTGGTAAACAGATGCGTGTGGAGTAAGGAAACTTGCCTAAGGTTTCGCCCTGGATCCTCTTGCTTGCGAGGCGAGCACGCTACCCTACAGGACTCAAGCTTCTTTACGCCAGCAGGCAAACGCACGGAAGGAGCACTATAATGCACAATGCTATAAATCAATCAGGCACAAACGCAGAGTATGTTTCAAGATTAGAAATGAATCTTCGATAGGTTATTTGCTCTGGTTGGAAATGCTGCTGAGGCTCTGCACCAATCGGTATTCTATCGCAAGATATGGAACACGTCAGTTCTATAAATAGCGTAAAACAGAGAAGCTGCAATAATTCAGGCGATTGGGCTGTAGAATGCGACCACACACAATAAAAAATGCAGATGAATGGATTTATAAGCAGGAAAAAATGTGAACACTGCATACCACAAGAACAGGTTCAGTCACCTCGATGGTGCTCACTTCACATGGACCCGTGCGCCGCCTCCGCTCAACAGGCTCAGACCTGCTCCACGGCCCTTGCTTGTCAGTGGGGTCTCCACAACCTCTGTGCCCCCACCCTTTAGAAATGCATCCCACGGTCCCCTCGCCGTGCTCCCTTGCCTCCCGCCTCTTCGACCATGCCTTCCGTCGTTGATTGAGTGACCAATTTTTTTTCAAAAGGGATCATTACACCCGGAAAAGCAATCCGCCGATCGACTAACAACCGGGTTCCTACTTACTGCTAGGTGAGCAGAGGTGAGTGGAGTAAGGAAACTTGCTCAACGTTTCACCCTGTCCAGGAATCCAACCCAGGTCCTCTCGCTTGCGAGGAGAGTGCTCTAACCATTGAGCTACAGGACTCCACTCAATGGGTCACTCAGCTCATCAAATCTGTTCTGACAACTTATTAGACGATGGCAGATCTTTTAAACCCATTTCTCCACCTTTCCTTTAACCTTACTCTATCTCCTTTAATATCCCAACCAATTCTCTATGACCTTTGCATGAGTGGGGGTGCAATTTTACCACCCATTGCATCACAAAATGTTTCCTGATCTCACTTCTAGTCGGCGGGTGGCAGTTTTGGATAAACTGGATTTTGTGGATAGTGAGGCTGGGGGAGTCTGGCGCGGAGAGCATTTGAATAGTTCCAGATCTCAAGGAGATTCCGAGCCAGCTAGGGGCATCAGCGAGGGAAAAGAAAGGAAGGAGGAAGGTTGAAAGGAAAGGTCTTACTTAAGGAGAGTTTTAGGGGAGCAGGAAGCAGGGGTAGAAAGTGTGATAGCTCACCCACCAATGGTGAGGGGACATATTCTCTGAGCACAGGAAGCTCGTCGGAGTGTTGCAGTAAGTGGTAGAGTTAGGAATTGAAGGGATTTAAAAGCAAAGGCAAGAATTTGAATTCAATTCGCTGTGGATTAGCATGCGCTACGGCAAAGAAGGCATTTGAGAGTAATTACCTGTACAGCACTTTGAGATGTTCTGACGTTATAAACACTACATTAGGATTAGTCAAAATATTTACCCTAATTGGTTACTTATCGGCTTTATCCATAGGCAGTCTACCTGCATTCATGCAAATTTCAGTACGACTCTGCAGCACTATTACTGCAAACACATTGTGCCAGACCTTTTTTTTTAAAAAAAAGATGGTTCTTTGGGAGCTGAATGCACTGACTATACATAGATAGTTCTTCATCAGCACCATTCAGTCTTCTTTTGGGGAATGGCATGAATTTAGCACAACCCCAGGGGAGTAAAGGCAGTCAACCCATGCAAATGGACAGTAATCCATTACTATAACAATTTACATATATATTCTGTCCTTCATGTAGTGTGACGTGGAAGCACTTAACAGCAACTATAAATATATATATAATCCTTGCTTTTGATATAGCACCTTATAATGTTGTTAAGTCTCAAAGCACTTCAGAATACATTATAAAATGGATTGACTGTATATATTTTGTGGGTGAAATGCGGCAGCCAATTGGGCATAGCAGTGTTCCCCAAATAGTCGTGGATTGAGTGACCAGACTATAATTTTTTAAAAAGGGTTTATTATCCACAGAAAGAGATCCTCCAATTGACTAACAACCGGGTTCCTACTTGCTGCTAGGTAAAGAGGTGTGTGGAGTAAGGAAACGTGCCTAATGTTTTGCTCTGCCCGGAATTGAACCCAGACCCTCTCGCATGCTTGCGAGGCAAGTGCTCTAACCACTGCGCTACGGGACTCAACACAGTGTCCTGTTCTATAAAATGCTATGCTTTTATCCGTGATGCCTCAGTTGGTAAAGGAACCACAAAGAAAAAGAAAGGCAACCTTGTGAGCACGTGAGGACAGGACCGTGCTTGGCTGCGATACTCTGTCATGATTCACTCTACTGAAACCCACTCATGAAGAACAAGTGGTGACCTAAGGTTGTTCTTTGTGAGTGGGTTTAACCCTCTAAGGAAAGGATCAGCAACCTTGATTCTGTGCTCTAGCCTAAGTCAGCCCTTCAATATAGGAGGAACTCCAGGCAATTAGTGACCCTTGATTTATAACTTCCCTTACGGAACGACAGAGACATGGCAATCATTAGCTTAAATGACGACCTGCAAACTGACGCCGCATAGCTATTTTAACTACTATGTTAGCACTTCCGTGAGCTTCAAGCACCCAATTTATCACTTCTCCATTTTGACCATTTCCTTGAATTTGACGGCAGGGAATGAGCAATGAATGAGAGAACTGGTACATCAACTGGTACACAACAGTCTCAGATTCAGCTTCCATAGACCCACAGGCAGAAATCTGCAGCACAGAAGGTGGCCATTCGGCCCATCATGTCTGTGTTGGATCTTTTGAAGAACGATCCTTCCAGTCCCATGCTTCACAAGAGAGGTTCAAATGAAGAATGTCCCTCCTTCAACCCATTTGCCCTCACCCTTTCAGAATCCCCACCCTACAGTCCTCTCATTACACACAAGCTTTTTGCCTCAACCATCCTCTGGCAATATTTCCATTTGTCTTTTTCATCCGATCCCAAAAGCCTGCGCCTAATAAGGTTTTGCTTGCGGTGGACCCTTTATTCAGTTATCTCTGTTGCCCACACCAGATATGCCGTCAGAAGCTTGTGTGTTGAAGTCCCACATCAAGGACTGCAGCTCACAGTCTTGGCTGATGCTCAAGTGCAGCGCTGGTGGAGGGAGCACTGTGCTGTTGGGAGATGCCACCTTTCAGATGAAATATTAAAATGAGCTTCTGTCTGCTTGTTTAGGCGGATGTTAAAGATCTCGCACTTGCCTCATTCAAGACTCTCCTCTTCGACTGACCTTCAGGCACCCTCCTCCCCTCCTCCCCCCCCACCGATCCCAACCCCCAGCTCAGATCCAAATCCCTGACTGCCCAACGCCTTGGGACGTCCTCCCGACGTGAAAGGCGCTATACAAATGTAATTTATTGTTGTTTATGGAAAAGAGAAGTTCTTGCAGTTTCATAGCTGACAATCCTCCCTGCACCTTGACCATTCATCTGATGGCTTAGCGGGACCTTACTGTGTACAAAATGGCTGGGGCATTACCACACTTAATAACTGTAAAACATTACGCTGTTTCCACATACCAGGTGCTATAAAAATGCACAGTCAGTCCTTTTTTGCAAACATCTGCCCAAAGCAAAGAGGAGTAATGAGCACCAGTAACAGCATCATTTGCTGTGACTGTAATCAGCTCTTAGCCTCTTTCCCTCAAGCTCAGTATTTTCTAACACAGAGGAGCTAAATCATAAGGTCACATATTCCCAAGAAAGACAGACAATACCTGCTGTGACATCGAGCTGTCACCCTATCCAATGCATCCCACACAGCCAAGCGGTTTGAACGTTCTGCACATACAGCTGGGAGGACTTGCTAGCTTGTGGGACCAGCCTCGCTTGCTTACTATGAATGGTCTTTTGCTCCGGTGTTCATTCTTACCAAGACTAACGCTTTAAATTTCTACAGCGACTTGCACTTATATACAAGTGTCTATCGCATAGGATGAACATCTCAAAGCACTTACATTTCCGCTAATAGAGACCATTTTAGATAAATAAAATACAAATATCTGCAAAAGCAAGATATAAAAACGCAGGAAGGGGCTAAAATGGAGAATCTTTTTGAGACATGGCACAGACACGAGAGGCCAAGTGGCCTTCTTCTGTCAATTTCTACAGGTCTATGCAGGGAGTTATTCAGTTAACCAAAAATACTGTCAAAACAATACCAAACTAGCTTAGATGCTCAAGACCATAAAATTGGCAGTTTACACGTATACTGGAGTGAATGCTCTGTGATAAAACCACACAAACGATCGATGTATATGTAGTTCCTATGAACAAGCTCGACTGTCCCCATTGCAGTTTTGCTGCAATACGCAATCCCTTCCACATTACAACAACAACTTATATTTACACAGCGCCTTTCACGTCGGGAGGACGTCCCAAGGCCCTGGACAATGGGACAGGCAGGGAGGGGGGGGACGGGGAACAGGCTGGAGCCCGCTGAGCGGGGAGGTCGATTACACAAACTCACAGCAAAAAAATTTAACCGCCCCCTTTTCTGCTGGTGAATATCCTTAATTTATTCCACTCGCTGACTTGACTTCGCCAGCCTCACAAAACCATTCACAATTCTGAAAACTTCTGGGGAGATTCACTTCCTCTAGTCTAGTCATTTATGCTGCTTTTTGCTCAAATGACGGAATTTGTTCAAACTGTTCAGACTGAGACCACTGGAATTTTGGAATCATGAAGGAAACACTATATGGTTTCACATACCATGACCAAGATCTCTTCAGATTAGTCCCCAAAAGAATGTGCATTTGACATTTGCGGTACATGACTCAAATCTCCATGTGGTACCTCTCTACAATATCCATAAAATCTCAAATATCTTCACTATTCGGGCCTTCGAATCTGCTTGAATCCTGCTCCCCTGCGCTCTTCTTTCCCCTTAAGGCTTTTAGATTTTTCTTTCTAAAATATTAGTTCAACTACCTTTTAAACACAATGGGGGGGGGGGGGTTCTGCTTCAATCACCCCGTTTGGAAAAAAGACCAATACATGTTACACAACTACAGTAAAACTCGCAAAAGTCTGATCTGTATAAATAGTATAATCTATCTACCTATCTATCTGACCAAGTAACGTTCAAGAGTTTGACACAACTTCTACTTTGCATGATAACAATCCTTGCATTTGACATAACGCCTTATCACGTCTTCCAGTTATCTCAAAGCGCTTCACAGAACATGCTGTAAAGAGAATACTTTGTGGCCGAAACAAGGCAGCCAATTGTGTACGGCACTGTCGAACAAACAGTCGTGGAATGAGTGAGCAAATCATTATTTTTTTTTAAAAAATTATTTCGTTTTGAAGGGATTTTTACCCACAAAAAAGCGATTTGCCAATCCACTAACAATTGAGTTCCTACTTAATAAACAGAGTTGTGTGGAGTAAGGAAACTTGCCCGACGTTTCGCCCTCCCTGGGAATTGAACCCAAGTCCTCTTGCTTATGAGGAGAGTGCTCTAACCACTAAGCTACAGGACTCCAAGCCATTAAATGTATGGTCCCAAATGACACGACTTATGTGAAGTTGACTGTATATAAAAATAAATTCTGCTCACTTTTGTGTTTTGCTGAACAGACGTTTATAACCTCCAGCCACGGAATGACACATTGTCCCCACACCGCCCCCCCCCCGCCCCCCAGTCACTGACTCAAGTTGTCCATGTTAACAGTGAGATCAGATATGTGCTGGTGATAGACTACGTCAGGTATCATAATACATCAAATCCACATAAGCAAATTAAACAGTGACGCTCAATTACATTGCGGGTTTCTCATCCACCAACCGGAGTTTTAAAGGTTATGTTAAAGGTCAGCAGCTTTTAAATGCGGTAATAGGTGATTTAGTATAAAGCGACATTTCAACCTGTTTACTTGACCCGGGCTCAAATTCATCCCTTTTAATTCAGTATACAATACACAGACGTAGAATTTTTCAATAGAGAAGCAGGCCATTCGACCCACTGTGTCTAGACCGCTGCTACCTCTTCATTTTTAAAGATGCCTTTACTATTATTATCATCATCATCATCAATCCCACTTTCAGCTCTTTCCTCAGGTTACATTTTTTTCAGTTCTCCGCTCATCCAGTACCCTTTAGAACAGGGTTGTCCAATGTTATCCACTAGCGGCTAATTGGGAATTCAGATGTGGCGAAATTCCATTTATGATTAGTAAATAAAAAACGAGAAACAATAATAATGCTTACATTTGATGTAGCGCTGTATCACGTCGTTGAGACCCCTTAAAGCCCTTCACAGGATATATTATAAAGTGGATTTTGTGCACTGTGTACTTTGTGAGCAAAACCAATTGTGCACAGCAGTGTCCTTCAACCAGTCGTGGATTGAGTGACCAATTTTTTTTTAACCCCCAGAAAGAGATCCGCCAACCAACTAACAACCCGGTTCCTACTTGCTGCTCGATAAACAGAGGTGTGTGGAGTAAGTGAAATTGCCTAAGCTTTCACCCTGCCTGGGAATTTAACCCGGGTCTTCTCGCTTGCAAGGCAAGCGCTCTAACCAATACGCTACAGGACTCCAGTAATCAATACCAAACCCGAACAACCCTCTGAGTGAAGAAATTCCTTGTTAATTTTTTTGCTAACAATCCTATACTATGACGCTGGTCATCAATTCCATAGCTAAAGGAAACAGTTTTCCCTTCTTGCCCGCGGCATGCCCCGGTAGAATTTTAAACACAACCATCATACCCATCTCAATTTTCTGGGACTCAATCTTTATTGTGGCCAAATTAAGCACTCTGAAGAAACTGAAGACCAAACAGTCTAAACAAAACCAAAGTGGGTGTTACTGTAACACGGATAACCACAAGTGAATGATTGGTGTGGCCTGATCTTACTTATTACTGCCAATACAAACAGGGGATACAATACCTAGTCTAGCTTGATTTTTTGGGGGTCAGCCAGGTGTCTGACACACATGGAAACTCACCACCATGCTTTAAAAGTATCCAAACCAAAGCATAGTTCAATGCACCCAACTATGCATGTAAATCCCAGATATACCTGCTGAAATGGGATGCGCACTCTCCCCCTGGAAGGATACACTCTGCTTACCTGATTCCAGAGACTATTAAACGCAGGTTGGAGAGAGCCAAGGTTTGGGGATCCTAGAGCGTGCGCTGGGGTAATTGCTGGAGTCTAACCAGTTAAAACCGCATAGATTGCCATTAATGGCTGTGTCTGGCAAGCTTTCCCACTGCTTGTTCAGCTAGGACCACGCTACCCATTAAGGCTTTGACTTGCAGGGTTAATAGCTGAGTCCGTGTTCTCAATGACTGGTCTGCCCTTCCAAGTCGTGCTGATGAGTCAGGCTGGCTGTGCTGTCATCAGCAGTGCCCTAGAGTACCACGGACCCACCCGCCTGGTTCAGGAACTGTACTACTGAGACTGCCACAGAGAGTTAGTTGGATTCTGACAATCCGTTGCCAAATATGTCACCTTGGACCCAGTTCAGCTCCAAGGAAACCAGGCTTACCTCACCCCCCAGTTTAGCTCTGTGAAGGAAAATGATTAACAGAGAAAGAAATCTCGCTTTGTGGCTCAGATAAAGCGCTGACATTTCACTCTACTTCAATAGTGATCCCTTAGTATAAAGTGTATACCCGCAGTATAAAGACACTCAGCTACAGGACGATGAGTCGATTTGGCAGATCACTTTTCCGACAATAATAATCCATTCAAAAAATAATAATAATTTGGTCATTCAATCCACAACTGTTTGTGGGACACTGCTGCACATAACTGACACATACAGTCAATTCAGTTTACAGTATATTCTGTGGAGAGCTTTGAGGCGTCTCAACAACATAAGGCGCTATATCAAACGCAAGGGTTACTACTTATGATGGTTTTCGCATGTGTCAAGATACCTGGCTAACCCCCAAAAAAATCACATTTCATTGTCAAAACAAAGTGACATTTAAAAAGTGTCAAGACACCCACTGGTTTTCCAATGCTAGATTTTGGTACAATGCTCTAATTTTGCGAAGTCTGCAGATCCGCATCAGAACAATAAGTTTCATCCTCTGTATCTCTAAATTTACCGCAAATCTTAGTTCATGTCAAACTGCTGCTTGGGGGGGGATTTTGGATTTTTTCTTTCAGAGCACACACAAACTCGATTACGCAATGCTGGGTTACCTTGAAATACAATCATAGCAAATAACGTCCCACTGTTTTAACTGGCTCGCTGAGGAATTATCAAATAAACAGTGCAGCTTTGTATTGGATTGGTGCTCCCGTGCACTGCAGCAAAACAGGATCCAATTCCTGAACAGTGAGAATTTAATCTCATGCAAGGGATGGGGGAAGGGGAGAGAGGAGGGTGAGGGAGGGGGGGAAAGAGGAGGATGAGTGGGGAAGGGAAGAAGGCTTCAACACCGAGGAAAGCCGGTCGGCTCACTGTGTTTGCCAACGGTGAGGAAACAGAAAATAATTTCCGGTAAGGCAACAAAGCTAAGAAACAAAGGAATCAGACACCCACCCATTAAACACTGAGTCCTGTATAGTATTGGTTAGAGTACTTATAATAATAATAATAATAATCCTTGCATTTGATATAGCGCTTTTCACGTCAGGAGGACGTCCCAAAGCGCTTCACTGTAAAGTGAATTGACTGTATATTTGTGGGCGAACGCAGCAGCCAATTGCGCACAGCAATGTTCCACAAACAGTCTTGGATTGAAAATGACCAATTTATTATTGTTTTGTTTTGGAGGGATTATTATTAGGCTCTGTGTGGAGTAAGGAAACTTGCCCAAGGTTTCGCCCTGTCTGGAAACGAGAGGTCAAGCGAGCGTTGCAAGCGAGAGGTCCTGGGTTTGATTCCCAGGCAGGGTGAAAGGTGAGGAAAATTTCCTTATTCCACACTTCTGTTTACCTAACGGTCAATAGGAACCCGATTGTTAGTCGATTGGTGGGTCGCTTTTCTGGGGATAATAACCCCTTTAAAATTAATTTTAAAAATTTAAAAATTGGGTCACTCAATCCACGACCGTCTGTGGACACTGCTGTGCACAATTGGCAGCGGCGTTTCACCCATAAAGAAAAACAGTAAAATTCACTTCACAGTATATTCTGAAGCGCTTTGAGACGTCTCGCAGATAGGATAAGGCACTATATCAAATGCAAGGAATAGTATTATTAAACAAGATATGAGACGTAACTGATCATGTCAGCAAGCCGCTCTCCATGTTATTTTAATTTTCATGGGCTTCAACAGAACACCACACACCTCCTTCCCCACACTTCCTGTGGACACAATCGCACATCCTGCGAGCACTACCGTACAGTAAAAATAATGAACAAGATGACTCTCAGATTGCATTTCCAAATCTCAATCGCATCCATCCATGGAATCCAGTCCAATCGAGTAACTGCCACTGAATCAATGTTGGCATAAGATAAGACGACACTAACTGCATTTGTGCAGTGCCTTTAACATACGGTAACACCGCAAATTACTTCACAGAGATCACAGTCATGGTAAAAGAGAGGTTTTCAGGAGGCTTTTAAATATAGCGAAGGCATTTTAGAGAGTATGGGGAATGGAGGCTGTCACTGACTGTGGAGAAGAGGGGTGAAGGCTGCTGGCCCGAGTTAACAAAGTAGAGTGGACGGGCTGGATAAGGCTGCAATAGAGAATTTATCTTTCATTTAACTACCATCAATGGAGCACCACAAACAAGGCAGGAAATAAAAAGCCTCAGTTTAAACCACACCCTCCCTAATATATTCTGGAAGAAAATGAAAGTCAATTCTTCGAGACATATGAAGGAACTGGGAACTGGGAAAGGTACCCAAGCTCAATGCAGGAGTCAGAAAAAGTGCGATTTAGATGTCAGTCGGGCTAAGTTGCTGGCACTTTTGGTGAGCATTGAGTCAGAACGTTGTGGGTTTTCAAGCCCCACATCGGGTCTTTAAACTTGCGTTATGGGAATGGTCCATTAGATGAGATGTTACACTGAGGTTCTAATCCGCCTGTTCAGGTGGACATTAAAGACCCCATGGCACTATTCAAAAAGAGAAGTGGTTTTCTCCCAGTGTCCTGGCCAACAATTCCCCAAACAAAGTTAGTCATTCAACACCACCAACAAATTGCAATTACACAGCACCTTTCACGTCAGGAGGACGTCCCAAGGCGCTGAACAGTCAGGGATCCGCACCCGAGCTGGTGGTTGGGATCGGGAAGGGTGGAGGGCATGGAGGATAGCGGGAGGAGGATGACCGAAAAGGAGAGTCTTGAGACGGGCCTTGAAGGAGGCAAGGGATGGAGGCGGAGGCACTGTGGGATGGAGTTCCAAAGGGTGGCGGCAGAGAGGCTGAAGGCCCGCCAATGGTGGGGCTGGCAACTCGGGTGACGTGAAGCAGGCCGGAACACACTGAGCAGAGGGAGCAGACAGGTTAGTAGAGGGCTAGGATGGGGTGATAGGAAGACAACACGGGCTGCAGAGTTCTGGATGATTTACAGCCTGGAGAGGCCGACAGGCGGGAGTAGGTGTAGTCGAGCCTGGATGAGCCAAAAATGTGGATGAGGGTCTCGGAGGCCTGGGGTGAGAATCAGAGGCAGAGCGGGACAATGTTGTGGAGATTGGGAAAGGTGGAACAGTTCATGGAATGGATGTGGGGGATGAAGGACAGTTGAGGGTCGAACAGGACACCGAGGTTCGTAAGGTATAGAGTGCATCCATGAAGGGTGATGTTGTCAGCACCCGAGGTATATTCATCTCATACCATAAACATTCACAATTATATAGCACCATTCAGGTGGCACCCGAAATGGGAGTGGAACCTGAGTCCGATGAGGAGGGGATAGATGCTGGTAAATTGCTGTGCACAAAAAAGGCTGCTGCATTCATCCACAAAATACACAATCACTTTACAGTAAATCCTGTGAAGCACTTTGAGATATCCTCCTGACGTTGATGGCCTTATATCAAATGCAAGGTTTTTTTTGGTCAGCCGGATGTCTGACACATCCGGAAACTCACCACCATGCTTAAGAGTATCCAAACCAAACTGAGAGATCCATGCATCCCACCTGCACATGGAAATCCCAGGGATAGATGGAATGGAATGTGCACTTCTCCCTGGAGGGATGCATTCTGCTTACCTAATTCTGGAAAATATTACGCGGAGGTTGGCAAAACCCAAGGCTTGTGGCTCCCAGAAGCATTGGGGTAATTGCTGGAGGCTAACAGCTCAGCACACTCCGGCCTACTCCACTTCTCTCACCCGGCCAGTCCCAACATTGGCGATCGAACCTATTCCATGGCCTTGATCACTCTTCTTGGGAACCTGTTCCACCTGCTGAATACCTCCGTTAAAGAAATACACTGAAATCTGTCCTAAAATTAACCTACGTTTCGCCCATAAGATATACAGTCAATCCATTTTACAATATGTTCTGTGAAGAGTTTTGAGACTTCTCAATAATAAGGCACTATATCAAATGTAAGGATTATTATTGCAGAATATACTGGAAAGTGAAATTACTGTATATTTTGTGAGTAAAACAATGGCAGCCAATTGCAAACAGCAGTGTCCCACAAACAAGTCATGGATAATCCCAAAGGATTATTAACCCTGGAAAAGCAATCCACCAATCAACCAACAACCAGGTTCCTAGTTATTGCTAGGTAAAGAGAGGTGTATGCCAAAGGTTTGCCCCGGCATTCGAACTCAGGATATCTCGCTTGCGAGATGAGCGTGCTAACCAATAAGCTACAGCACTCCACCAATCAAACCCTCAAGGTCAGGCACAGACAGGCACATGGAAAGGTGGCCTGTTAGAGGTGTATTTCCCCCCATATTCCTACAAATCACTTTGAGTCGTTTATTTTCTGTAAAAGGCATCGTAAATACAAGTTTTTGTTGTCTGCCCATTACTACATACACAGCAGATTGCTATGGCTAATGCGGCTAAAATGGGGGCAGGAATTGTGGCGACACTTCCCTATTCATGAGGTCACAAAACTTCTACACAAGATGTCCTATTACAATACAATGTAAAATTACATTTGTATATTGCTTTTCACATCAGGAGGACGCGGCAAGGCGCTGAGCACGAGCATGTCCCAATCAGGGCCACAGCACTAACGTAACAAGAGGTACAACATGAGCTCCCTGAATTCAATTTCAGACACTGGGGGAATTCAGTGAAACGTTTCTTCCCGGTCTTTAATTTAAATCTCAGAATGGTCTGTCTACTGCACCTTCACAACAGTTCTAAGTGCCAAGACTTAGCCAAGCCAAGACTAGTTCTAGGCTTCATGAAGAAGTTCTTTTTCTTAAAAACTGATTTTCACTGCCAATTTGTTTTCGGTGAAGGTCAATCAATAAAACCAATGCAATTTTTTAAAATGTAAGCTTGCGGTTTTTTTCAGCATTCCTAAATTTGCGCGCATGCCCCCAAAATAGCCCGACTGCGTTGCTGGTCCTAGGAAGAGGCTCAATAACTCATTGTGGCCAGGCCGTTTTCCCCACATAAATTCCAATTTTCTCTAAATTTACCTTTTTTTTGAGTACATTCTACTCCCCCCCCCCCCCCTCACCACACAGTCCCCGAAATTCTTCCATTCTTTGGACAGAAAAAATAAAAGTCCCTAAAGCATCCGTGTTTTATTTTTTCCAATTCAAAATTAACTTGAATAACCATTCGTAAAGGACCCTTACAGCAAGCAGAGATTTTCATTCCACTGGATTTCAACTATTCTGGGGAGTGGTGAAGACGGTACCAAATTACTAAACTACAAATTACAAAGTACTAGCATGACGCCTAGCAAATTTTTATGTTCTTATTTACAATATGTAATTTGGGATAAAAATATGTCAAGCGACTGCCAGGATGGAGAAGGCAAGCTAAATGACCTTGGGTCTTCTTTCGCCGAGCAAATTCTTATGTTCTTACACATGGGTTTCACTGATCCTCATGAGAGATTAAAAAAGACTCTTGCCACCATAATACAATGCAAATTGACATTTGTATAGTACCTTTCGCTTCAGGAGGACTTCCCAAGGTGTGAAAGAGTTTCAAAGTGCTGTACAGGAATATGGGGGAAAACAGATCTCTGCCAGGCCTTTTTCATGTGTCTCTCATGAAATTGTAATGGGCAGGTTCTATAAAACTAGGTTCTGCCGATGAGTAAACAACTTTCTACTTCACCTGGAGTCATATCTTAACAATGGCGTAGTGTGACAATGAGCGGTGGGGGAAAGGGAAGGTCACTGTAAGCGTGGTCAAAGAGGAGTCTTCAAGTATACAATCTGAAGACGGGCAAAGAGGTGGAACACGGAGGGACTGAGGCAGAGTTCCAGACGTTCGGATCATGAGAAGCACTAAATAAAATTAAAGTCCAACAAGTCTCTCCCAGCCATCTCTTATTCTAGATAATGACACTGTGTGTAGTACACTCACATTTTCCTCTGCCCGGGAGGAATGGTGTAATACAGGATACCACGTTTGCCTTAAGACCCAAAACAGAACAAAAAAACCTGTAAAGATATATGCACGTTCAGTGAAGCTCTCGGAAACGGATAAAAATGGACTCTACCGGGGAGAATTGGCTAGTTTGCGGATCAAAGTTTCTTGGTACCGTCCGGCAAGGAAACCCAACGTCAAAACTTCAATGGGCAATACCAAGTGTGCAGCATCAAATGTAGTGGTGTGTTATATGACCTTCATTCAAGACACGTGAAGGAAGCTGTCTTGGTCAGTCACAATCAAAGATTTAAATATGACCAATTGTGAAGTCACTAAAGGCTACATTCTCTACACAGACTTAAAGCTGTACAACCTTCAGACAACACCAGGCTAAAGGCATATGACCCCTCCATCCACAGCTCTCAGACCACATAAAACACAAACTTTATTTGATCGAAAAACAAAAACCCTCAGTAGTCTTATATTTTTACTCTGGAGTCTCATAATTACAGGCTAATAAAACACTAAACAATTGATAATTCAAGGCCCAGACTCCCTTTCCTGCCTCTTAAAAGAATAAAGTCCAGGAAATGCTTCCAATGTATATTCCCTTCCACAAACCAGAGAAGGGAGTTTCTCCCAGTGTCCTGGCCAACAATCCCACAACTAAAGTTTGTCATTCATTTCATAATTGTTTGAGCGACATTGCTGCGTGCTAACTGGCTGCCATGTGCACCTACAAATAACATACTTTACAGTAAATCCTGTGCAGCACTTTGAATCGGCCCCACCAACGTGAAAAGCGCTGCATCAAACTCAAGGATTATTATGAACAAAACACAAAATACTGCAGATGCTGGAATCTGAAACAAAAACCGAGAGAGCTGGGAAAGCTCAGCAGGTTAGGCAGCATCTATGGAGAAAGGAAAGTGAGTCAAAGTTTCGGCTTCACGACCCTTCGTCAGAACATCGTTTTTTCCCAGCTCTCTCTGTTTTTGTTCAAGGATTATTATTAATGATACACTAAAATGTTATATTTTTATAGTGCCTTTCACCTTGGGAAAATGTCGCACAGTGCTTAACAGTACTGGCTGGGAACTGAGTTACAACAACTTGTATTTGTATAGCGCCTTTCACGTCAGGAGGACGTCCCAAGGCCCTGGATAGGGCTAAAAGGATGTTTTTACGGCTGGTGCAAGGCAAATAGTGACATACAGCAGGGATCTAAGCTGGGGCCCTTTCTATTTTTCAAAAAAACGCAATGACCTAGACTTAGCTATGGGAGATCAATATCAAAGTTTGAAGATGACATTAAGAGTGGAGGCAAAATAATCATCCTTACATTTGATATAGCACCTTATCACATCTTCAAGACGTCTCAAGTCACTTCACAGTGTAAAATACATTTTGTGGGCCAAACACGGCAGCCAATTTTGCACAGCAGAGGCCCACAAACAGTCGTGGATTGAGAAACGAAACAAAATTAGCTAAGCTGGATTGAGACATGAAGGTAGTTTCCACATTATGGCTGGGTTTTAATCGCAAGTCCTGCTTCATCTTAAATTTTAAGACAAAACACTAGGTAGGATTTCAGGTAGCAAAGTTTGTGTGGGTCGCTTTGAACCAATTCCGGTTTTCATATAAATGCCATTAGGAAATCACACACATCAGACCTCAAGGTCAGCAGGCAATTTATCCGGAGGATTGTTGGCCAGGACACCAGGAGATTTACCCTTCCTTTCTCTTTCCCAGAAGTGCTATGGGATCTTTAATATCCACCTGGAAAGGCAGACAGGAACGTCTCATCTGAAAGGACATTCCGTTAAGGTCAAAGCCACGAATCATCAAATATTTTTTATGTTGGGTCCAACCTCTCAATCTAATCTTTCCCACATCATAAAACTCTCAAGAACCTTGTAACATTTTTACCCTTTGATACCCAACCCTCCCCACAACAATTCTTCCAAGGTACTTCTAATCCTAACATTGGCTTTTCAACTGAATCTAAAACAAGAAATATTTTAAAAAGATTTAGTTTATTATAACAGTCCTGATCAAACAGTCTCCCACAAACCAATCCAAATTGAGTATTACAATCTCCTATGAGGTGTGTGTGTGTGAGAGAGAGAGAGACAGACAGGAGGGAAGAGTGAAAGAGAAGTCACTACAAATCTAAGAGATAACAAATACAACCCACCCTCCAACAGCCCTACCCATGCCTTAACTCCATTCTAATATAGTTCAACCCCCACACTGGGACTTTGAGCTCATAGTCCAGGCTGGCACTCCAGTGCTGTGTATTATCAGTGCCATCCTCCTTCAGATGAGATGTTAAATTGAGGTCCCATACATACGCCTGTTCAGGTGGACACTATAGATCACTGGCACGATTTGACACAATATCTCCGCCAAATAAAATATTAAATTTATGGCTGTTTGGTGACCGTCATGTTCGGCTTCAAAATAGACACTATACATAGTACGCACTGTAAAGCCTTTGACATTGATGACGCGTGAAAAGGGACGACATCAAATGCAAGAATTATATTAAAATAATCCATACGCTCGATGTAGCACCTTTCAGGAGGATACACTGCAAAGTGACTGTATTTTGTAGGCAAACATGGCAGCCAATCTACGCACAGCAATGTCCCACAAACAGCCATGAGGTAAATGACCAATTATGTGTGGAGGAACCGGGACACTGGGAGAAACTCCTCCACTTGAACAGGCAGGGCCTCAGTTTAACATCTCATCCACACGAAAGCACCTCCAACAATGCACTGGAGTGTAAGCCTTGACTTACGAGTTCAACGTCCCCCAAGGTGGAGCCTGAGCCATACAACCTCCCGACCCAGAGGCCAGAACGCTACTAACTGGAGGGGTGGGGGGAAGACAAATGTACTTATTTAAATACAGTCGCGTGATTGAGTATTCCATTTCCTCGTGTGAGATTTAGCCGCGATCGGGGGAAGAGAGAGAGAGAAACAACAACAGCAACAAGATTCCATTTATAGAGCGCCTTTCACGTCGGGAGGACGTCCCGAGGCGCTGGACAGTTGGGTCAGGACCCGAGCATTGGGGGGGGGGGGGGGGGGAATGGTCAGGGTGAGGGGAGGGAAGGAGGAGGAGGGAGGGTAGAGAGTCGAGCTGAAGGCACGGTCGAAGAGAAAGGTCTCGAGACCGGCCTCGGAGGAGGAGGAGGAGGAAAGAAAAGAGAGAGAAAGAAAACAAATGGAACGATATGACAACGATCCACTTTCCAATCGGTTCAGACGCATTTTTTTTTAAAAAAAAAGAGAGAGACAATGAACAACAGTTCCGCCCTCTAAAACACACACAACGCCACCACACACAAGGGGTTGGCTTCAAAGCACAAAATGAGGAGGATATAGAGCTTGAAAAGGAGCAGTGAAACCCACCCCAACCCCTCCCCCCCCTCTCTGAGGAAGGTGAAAGTTTTTTTTCACCCCCAAAAAAAATTAAAACAGAATAGATTTTCTCTCCACTTTTAACCCGTTGTACACGGGGTGGGGGGGGGAGAGGGGGGGGGGAGAGGGGGGGGGAGCGAATCGTTGGGTATAAAACGTGGGTTTATTTGGGTAATAAGGGGGGGGGGGGGTTAAAGTCTCTCTCCCCTCTTCTCTCCCCCTCCTCAGGCGGCCCGCGGGCTTCAGGAGGCCCGCGGGCCTCAGGTCTCTCCCCCACACGCTCCTCCGCTCATCGATCCGGTTTTTTTTTTAAAAAAACGGGCGACCGAGTCGGGGAAGGAACTCTCTGTCTCGGTCGGTCGGTCGGTCGGTAGCGAGTGGGCGGAGGAGCCCGAACAATGGCCCCCGGGTTCCGGGCAGCCCGCAGGCGGCGGCGCGGCGGCGGCGGCCCAACAACCCCTCCCTCTCTCTCCCTCTCTCTCTCTCCTTCTCTCTCTCTCTCTCTCGGCTCCGAGAGGTTTCGTACTCACTCCCTGACCCTCCCACCCGCGTCCGGGCTCCCTCGCGGGCCCGCTGCACCGCCCCTCGGGCGCGCTCGCCGCCTCTTACCTCGGCTCTCTCTCAGCCGCCGCTCCGGTTGACTATTTGGCCCCAAGATGGTGGGCGAAGCTGCTGCTGCTGCGGCTTCCCCTCGCCTTCCCGCCCGCCACGTCATGTGCTCATTGCTCGCCAGAGGGGGTAGAGTCAATGCCAATAGCTCAACCCCCTCGCCTCCAATACTCGCCAGAGGGGGGGTAACACAAATGCCAATAGCTCAAACACCTCACCTCCAATACTCGCCAGAGGGGGGTAACACAAATGGCAATAGCTCAACCCCCCCCCCCTCCAATACTCGCCAGAGGGGTAACATAAATGCCAATAGCTCAACCCCCCCCTCCAATACTCCCAGAGGGGTAACACAATCCAATAGCTCAACCCCCCCCTCCAATACTCCCAGAGGGGTAACACAATGCCAATAGCTCAACCCCCCCCCTACCCCAGAGGGGTAACACAATCCAATAGCTCAACCCCCCCCCCTCCAATACTCGCCAGAGGGGGTAACACAATTGCCAATAGCTCAACCCCCACCCTCCAATACTCACCAGAGGGGGTAACACAATTACCAATAGCTCAACCCCCCCCTCACCCTCCAATACTCGCCAGAGGGGGTAACACAAATGCCAATAGCTCAACCCCCACCCCCCCACCACCACATCATAATAATAGTAATAATAATAATAATAATAATCCTTGCATTTGAAATAGCGCCTCATCGCATCGTCGATGAGACGTCTCAAAGCGCTTCCTGTAAAGTGTGGCGACCGCGTGCTTTGTGGGCGAAACGCGGCAGCCGACATGTCCCACACAATTAAAAATATCAACTTTCAAATTTGACAAATACACTCCAGTTTTGCACAAGAACAGGATCACATTTTGAATGTTTTTTGAACATTTAAGCTGCACGTATGCGGGTGACACACAAATCTACTTTGCCTTCTCCGGCATCGACTACACGTCCACCGATGTTATACTATAATAATAATAATAATAATAATAATCCTTGCATTTGATATAGCGCTTTTCACGTCGGGAGGACGTCCCAAAGCGCTTCACAGAACACACTGTAAAGTGAATTGACTGTATATTTGTGGGCGAACGCGGCAGCCAATTGCGCACAGCAATGTCCCACAAACAGTCGTATATTGAAAATGACCAATTTATTATTGTTTTTGGTTTTGGACGGATTATTATTAGGCTCTGTGTGGAGTAAGGAAACTTGCCCAAGGTTTCGCCCTCTGCCTGGGATTGAACTCAGGTCTCTCACTTGCAAAGCGAGTGCTCTAACCACTGAGCTACAGGACTCCAGTTCTGTCAGGCATCAGGGCCTGGGTGAGTGCAAACTCCCTCCAGCTGAACGTGGACAAGATGGAAGCCATACTCCTTGGCTCCCGCCAACGTCTTCACTGCTGCGGATCTAAACTCCACAACCTCCCTGGGTTCTCCTTCAGATTCATCGAACCAGTGCGGAATCGAGGCATTCAGTTCAACTCCCAGTTGTCCTTCCTCCCCCAAGTCCGGTCCCTGACCAGGACTGCCTTCTTCCACCTCCGCTACATTACAACCTTACCCCCAAATGCAGCCGAAACCCTCGTGCAGTGCGTTTGTCACCTCCCGCCTGGATTACTCCAAGGCACTCCCCGGCTCCACTATTCAAAAGATCAACTCATTCAGAACTCTGCCGCCCTCATACTGACCCGGACCAAACTCTGGACCCACATCTCACCAGTTCTGGCCCAGGCCCCACTGGCTCCCCATCGCCGAACGGATCGACTTCAAGATCCTCACTCTCGTGTTCAAATCCCTGTCTCTCTGACCTCCTCACCCCCCAATCCACCACCCGGGGCCTCCGCTCGACTGGCACCAGCTTCATGGTTGTCCCTCGCACCCTCCGCTCTACCGTTGAAGGTCATGCTTTCAGCCACTACTCCCCGAAGCTCGGGAACACTCTTCCTCAATCCCTCCGCCTTGACCGCTCTCACCCCTTTTTCAATTCCCGCCCGAAAACCCTTCCTTTTCGACTGTGCTTACAATCACCACCCCCTCCCCCCCCACCACCCCCCCCCCACAACCCCTGGCTCTGAGTTAGGCTCCGCCACTGTTAAGCGCTCTGAGATGATACCCTGCGTGGAGGGGGCTATATAAGTGCAAGTTGTTGTTGTCGGTTTAACGTCTCGTTCAAACGATCAACAGGCACGAGGGAATGACTCAGTCGGAAGGCAGAGATCCTCATTACACAGCGAGAAAGATCACGGCCATTTACTTCTGGTTTCGTTTGTAACGACCCAGGTCACAGGAAATGGGAAACTGCACAAGAGCAATAATTTGATCTCTGTATTTGATGTAGCGCCTTATCGCATCTTCGGACGTCTCAAAGCGCTTCACAGAATATACTGTGACGTGTTAGTGACTGTGTGTTTTGTGGGCGAAATGCGGCAGCGAATTGCGCACAGCAGCGTCCCACAAACAGTCGTGGATTGATTGACCAAACTATTATTTTTTTTGACGGGATTATTACCCCCGGAAATCGATCCGCCAATCGATTAAGAACCGGGTTCCTACTTACTGTTGGGTAAACAGAGGAGTGTGGAGTAAGGAAACTTGCGTAAGGTTTTGCCCTGCCCGCGCCTTTGATCACCTTCCTCCCCCTCCCCCCGGCTCTGTCCCGGGATCCGTTACTGTGAAGCGCTCTGAGACGCCATCCGGCGTGAAGGATGCTATATAAATCCAAGTTGTTGTTGCTGTTGTTGCCCTGCCCGGGAATCGAACCTGGGTCCTCTTGCTTGCGAGGTCTAATTTACTGATCTAATCTAACACTGGGATCTAATTCGCTAACCATGTGTACACGTGTGTGTAAAGCTTGAGACGTCCCACGATAAGACACAATAAGGCACTATATCAAAAGCGAGGATTATTATTATTATTATTATTATTATATAGCTGTATGGTAGAACCTTCAGCAGGGGGCAGCACACAGCTACCGTTCCATGACCTGCTCCATCTACTGTGCTCAGCTCTGCCCCGGTTCAATGCGAGTGAGTTCCTGTAACCTGTTCTATGCCTTCAGCTACTCATAGAAACATAGGAACAGGAGGAGGCCATTCAGCCCCTCGAACGTGTTCCGCCATCCTATACGAACATGGCTGATCTGTACCTCAACTCCAATCACCTGCCTTTCCACCTTTGATACCCCGACCTAACAAACATCTATCCACCTCGGTCTTGAAGATGTGAATGGATCCAGCATCCACAGCCTTTTCGGGGGGAGAGAGTTCCAGATTTCCACGACCTGAGCCCCTGTTCACTCTACCCCTACCCCGAGCGACCCATCCACACATTGCTTCCCAACGACTGTCTGTGGGGACGTTGCTGTGTATAAATCGCGTTCGCCTACAAAAACACGCAGTCACTACGCTTTGCAGTATATCCTGTGAAGCACTTTGAGATGGTTTGACATTGTGATAAAGTGCTGCATCTAATGCGAGGAATATTATATGTTCTGCCTAATTGCCGTGCGCAATGGGCTGCCACTTTCCACCCACGAAATATACATTCATTTCGCCTTATAGTATATTCTGTGAAGTGCTTTGAGGCATCCCACCGACGTAATAAGGCGCTATATCAAATGCAAGGTTTATTATTATTATTATTATTATTATACCCACATTGGCTGCTATTCTGTATAACACATTAAACTCCATAACCCCATCACACCAGTTCTAGCCGGGCTCCACCGCATCTCTGAAAGGATTGATTTCAAGATCCTCACGTTCGTCTTCAAATCCCTTCATTCCCTGGCACCTCTCTGCCTCTCCGACCTGCTTACCTCCCAACCCGCAACCCACTGCCTCCTGCTTGTCCCTCAGTGCCCTCCGCTCCACCATCGGAGGCTGCGCTTTCAGCCACTACGCCCCAATACTCTGGAACACTCTTCCTCTGTCCCTTCCGCCTTGCCCCTTCCTTCCCCAACTTCAGGTCGTGCCCGGAGACCTCCCTCTTCGACCGTGCCTCTGGTCACCTCCCTCCGGTTTGATGTAGTGCTCCACAACTGTCAAGCGCCCTGGGACGCTATCCTGCATGAGCCACATTGTGGGAATGTGTGTGTGTGTGTGTCGGTGTGTGTGTATATGTGGGTCTGTGTGTGGTGGTAGTGTGAGGAGGGAGTGGGTGTCTTGCTGGAGAGGAGCAGTGGGTGATCAGCTGGCGGTGAGAATAATAATAATCATAATAATCATAATAATCCTTGTATTTGATACAGCAGCTTATTACGTCTTCGAGACGTCTCAAAGCGCTTCACAGGATACAACAGCAACAAATTACAAATTGTACATTTACAATGCGCCTTTCGCATCGGGAGGACGTCTCCAAGACGCTGGACAGTCAGGGATTTGGGGGTAGGAGGGTGACCGAAGTCATGGAGGCTTCTGAGGTGGAGGGTTCTTCACAACCCTGGCTCGCTCACCTCTGAGCTACACGGTCAAGGGTTCAAGCCCCCACGTCGGAACTTGGAATCAATCTAAACTTGTCAACTTACTCGTGGGGTAGCGCTTGGCAGTGGGGGAGTCTGACGCCGAGCCAGGGGGCGAAGGAGTAGGAGCGGGGGGCGGGGGCGGGGGGGAGGGAGGGAGTGGGAGGGGGGAGGGAGTTCCAGGGTTTCGGGGCGGAGTGGCTGAAGGCACATGGCAACCCTCACCAGCACTCTTCCTGCTTCTCAGGAGCATAGCAAAACTGGGAATAATTATTATCTGCCAAGATTCCAAAACACAGACCAGATCTTATCATTAAAAAATCAAATAGGTTGAGCAAGTAGTATTATTGATGTGGTTTTCCCGAGTGATTGCTACTCAAGACCCCTCCTCTTCGACCCCACCTATGGTTACCCTCCTACCCTTCCTCGAAGCCGTGATAAGGCGCTATACTACATGCAAGGATTATTATTCCTATTACCCCATATTCCCCTGATCCCAACCCTGCTGCTCGGGTCCAAACCCCTGACCGTCCAACGCCTCGGGACGTCCTCCCGACGTGAAAGGCGCTGCGTAAATATAACTTGTCAATGTTGTTGATTACTGCGTAAAAAATAAGGAACGAGAGAGAGAGAGAGAGAGAGAGAGAGTCATGACATGTATTGACGTACAAGTTTAATTGTGGCAGTATAATACAAACACAGTTCCTACAGTCATTGGCTCGCCCGGGACTGTTAATAAAACTATTCAGAAATGGCTTGACAATATATATCTGGTGCACAAAATATCAACCTCCTGCCCTGCAACAAGTACAATATAATTTCCCCTATATTAAAAAAAAGTAACAAACATTCATGTGTAACTTGGCAGTGTTATTTGGCAGTCCAGCTGACCCATCACTGAAAACCACTTAGAAATCAATTGGTTGCTACGATTCGCCCACAAAATATACAGTCACTCCACTTTACAGTATATTCTGTGAAGCGCTTTGAGATGTCCTGAAGACGTGATAAGGCCCTTTATTAAATGCAAGGATTATTATTATTATTATAGACTGATTTAAACTGTAATAACATAATAATAATCATCCTGGCGTTCGGTATCAGATCTTATTACGTTGATGAGACGTCTCAAAAAGCTTCACGGAATACACAGTAAAGTGGGGTGACTGTGTGATTTGTGGGCGAAACGTAGCAGCCGATGTCCCACGGACAGCCATGGAGCGAATGACCAATTTTGTCTGGGGGAGTTGTCGTCCAGAACACCGGAAGGGAGAGAGAGAGAGAGAGAGAGAGAGAGAGAGAGAAAACCCCTTCCCTTTTAGAACAGAGTCGCAGGATCTTTAACATCCACCTGAACAGGGCACAGACGGGGAGTGAGGTTTAACATCTCACCTGAAGGACGGCATCTCTGGCAATGCGGTGCTCTCTCTCTCTCTCTCTCTCTCTCTTTCTCCTGCCCCCAGCACTGCACTGGAGCGTCAGCCTGGACTGACGAAGTCCTGGCGCGGGGGCTCAAGCCCACAACGTTCTGACTCAGCGAAGGTTGCCATTTCAGGCAGGCCGACGACACCCTTTTAATCTTTTAATTCCAATGCCGTGCCATTTTCACCGCACCCCCCCTAATTCCTCTCCTACCTCAATGTCTCGTCACTAAGCATCTCTGCGGCTTTCTGGGGGCAGAGCGATAATGATAATAATAATAATAATTATTATTATTATTATTCTCGCATTTGATGCAGCGCCTCGTCGCGTCTTCGAGACGTCGCGAAACGCTTCACGGAACATACTGTCCATTGTATTTCGTGGGCGAAACGCGGCGGCAGACTCCGCACAGCAGCGTCCCCACAAACGGTCGCGGATTATTAACCCGGGACAGCGATCCAGCCTTCGACTGACAACTGCTGTGTTTAGCCGCTAAAGTCACTACTCTCGACGTGGGATTGGGGTTGGAGCAGAGAGCTCCGATGGTGGGGGTGGGGGGGGGGGGGGGGGAGCGAGCACCAACGCAGACACGACTGGGGGAGAGAGAGAGAGAGAGAGAGAGAGAGAGAGAGATAGCGCGAGAGAGCAGGGAATGGGGTTAGAGTAGCGAGCTCCGGTTGGGGAGGAAGGGTAGGAGGTTCTCTGCAAGGTGCAGTCGCTGTTACTGATGACCTGATCCGGTGCCTGAGGTAACCCGGTGTGTGTTAAAAACAAGATATGTTGTGCAGATATCTGCTGATTCATTCGCCGCACCTCCCACACAGCAGCTCCCGTGGTGACTTCTCAGCTATAAGCGAAACTGATCTTTCAGCTGATTCACACTGAAACCTGTCCCCGGGCGATGTTCAGCCGAGCGACTGATGTCAGTGCTGGGGAATGTCAGTGTCTACCCTCCCAGGGTTAGAGACACAGCAAAGCTCCCTCTACACTGTCCGCCCCACGCTCCCAGCTCACGGTAAAGCTCCCTCTACACTGTCCATCCACCCCTTTCATGTTGGGAGGAGGTCCCAATGCGCGAGACAGACAGTCAGGGATTTGGACCCGGGCTGCGGGGTGGGGTGGGGGGTGGGGGGGGGGTTGGGATCAGGGTTGGGTGGGGTGCAGGGAGGGTGGGGGTTTAGGAGGGTGATCGAAGGTTACAATTGAAGAGGAGCGTCTTGAGATGGGCCCCCGAGGGAGGAGGCAAGGGAGGGGGTGAGGAGAAGGGACTGTGGGATGGACTTCCAAAGCTCGGGGGCAAAGAGGCTGAAGGCCCCACCGGTTGATGATGGGATGGGTCGGGCGGGGGACGTGGAGCAGACCGGAGGCAGCTGAGCGGAGGGAGCGGACAGGTCTATGTGGGGGTTAGCAGGTTAGACGTGGGAAGGAGCAAGGCCGTAAAGGTGTGGACGGGGATTTTGAACCTTATCCTCTGGGGGATGGAGAGCCAGTGGAGCCGGGCCAGTGTGGGGATGATGGGGTCAAGGAGCCCGGCGCGGGAGAGGACACGAGCTGCAGAGCTCTGACAGTGTGGGATCTGTTGTTCCCTGTTGAATACCGCATTTAATTGAAGAGGTATCTTTGGCTAGATAATGACGTTTTAATTAAAATTCCCAATAAGAGAGAGGGGGGGGTGGTCGGTCTGTTAACGAGACAGCAACGGTCAGGAATGTAGAGAGCTGGGTAAAGACTGAGGACGTTACATCAAAAAGCACTTGAACTCTGTCTCTCACCCCCAGCCCACACCCCCCCACCCGCCCCCACACCCACCCCCCTCCACAATGGGTCACTATCTCCCCCTCCCCCAACTCCCCCACACACCCCCCCCCCACCTTCCGCCACCCTGTCCATTGCGATTTTGTTTTATCCTCTTATTTCCCTTCACTGTGAGTCTCTTGAGTCCGACGTTTGCGGGTTCGAGCCCCTACACACTCCAGTGTTGGGAGTTACCCCCCCCCCACCCCTCTCTCTCTCTCTCTCTCTCTCTCTCTCCCTCTCTCCCCCCGGTTTCCTGGCCGACAATCCCTCAAATAAAATTCGGTCTCTGGCTCCGCCGCTGTCTGTGGGACACTGCTCTGCGTCGTTGTGCTGCCGCCTTTCGCCCACAAAATACAGGCACTTGATGCAATGGTTTTTTTCTGGGGTTGGCGGTGACTCTGGGTTGGAGTGGGAGGGCGGGAGCAGGCGATGGATTCTTTTATCGCATCAAAATAATGATTGTCAAAACTCCGCTTCGCTGGGGTTTGGGTGGAGAAAAATGTCCAGAGTGTTTGAGGGATGCTTCCAGGTCAGGGTTAGAGACAGAGTAACTCCTCTACACTGTGCGTCAGTCCACACTCCCAGGTCAGGGTTAGAGACAGAGTAACTCCTCTACACTGTGCGTCAGTCCACACTCCCAGGTCAGGGTTAGAGACACAGTAAAGCTCCTCTACACTGTGCGTCAGTCCACACTCCCAGGTCAGGGTTAGAGACACAGTAAAGCTCCTCTACACTGTGCGTCAGTCCACACTCCCAGGTCAGGGTTAGAGACACAGTAAAGCTCCTCTACACTGTTCCACAAACAGTCGTGGATCGAGCGCCCAAATTATTCTTTCTTGGGGAGTGGGGGGGGGGGCTGTGGGGAGTTTTTTTTACAATGGAGTTGAGGTACAGTCCAGCCATTGATCTAACAGAATGGCAGAACAGACTGGAGGGGCTGAATGACCTCCTCCTGTTCCTATGTTGCTAAACCAAGCGAAGCTGGAAGGCAGTGTTTTGTGACAGGAAGGCAGAGAGGGATAAAGGGAATGTGACAAGCCCAGGTTCAGGCTGTGACAAACGCCTGGCGGGGCTGGGTGGGGTTGAAGATGCTTCAAATATTTGTCATTTAATTAAAAATGTGAAAACAAGCATCGCCTTAAGCTGTGCCAATGGCTCCTTTGGGTTTAATCCGACCCAATCACTGAGCCTCGATTCCGATCCCGGCACAGAATCAATCACGATAAATACATGATCACAATCATAATTATTATTAGCTAATCTGCGCCTTTGATGCAGCGCCTCATCAGGTCTTCGAGACGCCTCAAAGCGCCTCACAGGATATACTGCGAAGTGAGTTGACTGTGTGTTTTGTGGGCAAAACGCGGCAGCCAATTGCGCACAGCAGCGTCCCCACAAACAGTCATGGATGGAGCGACCAAATCATTATTATATTTATAAAAAAACGATGTGGGGTTTATTACCCACAGAAAAGCGATCCGTCAATCGACTAACGACCGGGTTCCTACTTACGGCTGGGTAAACAGAGGCGTGTGGAGTAAGGAAACTGGCCTAATCTCTCACAGCCCTTCACTGGATTCACTCTAAAGTATTAATAATAATGATAATAATAATAATAAAAGTCCTTGGATTTGATATAACGCCTGAACACGTCTTCGAGACGTCTCAAAGCGCTTCACTGTAAAGTGTTTGAGCGAGGGTATGAGTGAGGGCGGGCGGGCGGGCGGGTGGGGGGGTAATGGGGGGGAGTGGAGCGGGGGAGGAGAGTGGGGTGGGAATTGGTGGAGGGTGGGGGGGGGGGCGAGGGGAGAGCAGGGGAGGGGTGAGGAGGGATGGGCGCGCGCGCACACACACACGCACACACACACGCACACACAGAGAGAGCAGTCGAGGGCTGAGCTCAGGTTACACGGCGCTGATGTTCGGAGCGGTTTACAGGGAGCAGATTAAGATCTGGGCGACAGGTTGATTACAGGTCCCGACATCCCCCAGTGACAGCGCCTCTCGACAGAAGCCCGAAGCCTCTGAACGCCTCTCACCGGCGCCGAGCCCCCAAAACGGTGGCAAACGCAACAACGTCCGAAAGCGCGTGACGGTGGCGGAGGACCACTCGGAGCCAGGGGGAGAGGGGGGGAGGTGACCGCAAGGCACGGTCGAACAGGAAGGTCTTCAGGCGCGAGCTGAAGATGGGGGAAGCAAGGGCGAGGGCAAGGCGGGGGAAGAGTTTCGGGGCGTAGTGGCTGAAAGATCGGCCACCCATGGCGGCACGGAGGGCAGGAGAGTAGCTCAGTGGTTAGAGCATTGGCCTCGCGAGCCAGAGGACCTGGGTTCGATTCCCGGGCAGAGCGAAACACTGGGCAAGTTTCCTTACTCCCTCCCTCACTCCCTCCCTCCCTCCCTCTGCCGCTTTCCCGCACACTCCCTCGCTCCCTCACTGTGTTCCTCACTCTCTCTCTCTCATGCCCACCGTCACCATTAACACTGGAATTCAGGTCAACCACATTCCTACGGGCTCCCTGACACGCACCAAGCTGTCACTGAGAGGAGATAGAGGGAGCGAGAGAGGGAGAGAGAGCGTGAGAGAGAGAGAGAGAGAGACACAATGGGAGAGAGAGAGAAAGGAGGAGAGAGAGAGAGAGACAGAGAGAGACACACACACAATGGGAGAGAGAGAGACAAGGAGGGAGGGAGTGAGAGAGACAGAGAGAAAGCGGGAGAGAGAGAGAGAGAGAGAGAGAGAGCGCCAATGGGATAGAAAGTGAGAGAAACTACGCGAGTGCGAGAGAGAGAGAGAGAGAGAGAGAGAGACAATGATCGAGAGAGAGAAAGTAGGGGAGAGAGAGAGAGAGAGAGACAGCGTGAGAGAGAATGAGCGCGAGAGAGCGAGGGAGACAGAGATATTGTGTCAGATTCGCAATAATAGTAGGAATAATCCTCGCATTCGATATAGCCCCGGTCCTCGCCAGGCTCCGTGGCTCCCTGTCTCTCGTCGGATCCAAGCGCAGGATCCCGCCTTCCAACAATATATAATAATAATAATCCTCTCACTCGATGCGGCGCCTCATCACGTCTCAAAGCGCTCGGCAGAATATACTGCAAAATGTAGTGACTGTCTATTTTGTGGGAGAAACACGACAGCCAATTGCGCACAGCAGCAGTCCCACAAACAGTCGTGGAGTGGATTGAGTGACCAAATTATTATTATTATTATTATTATTTTTGGAGGGATCATTACCCCCCCCCGGAAAACAATCCACCAATCGACTAATAACTGGGAGGCGCGCGCGCGCGCGTGTGTGCGTGTGGAGTAAGGAAACTTCCCTAAGGTTTTGTCCCGCCCGGGAATCGAACCCGGGTCCTCTCGCTTGCGAGGCGAGGGCTCTAACCACTGAGCTACAGGACTCCACCAGATGTGGATCAAAAGCTAGGATTGCTGTGGTTGATATAAGTACGATAAGATCCAGTGTCTCACACACAGGACACACGGGGGGGGGTGGGGGGGTGGGGGGGGGGGGAGTGGGGGGGACGAGGGTTAGGACGCAGAGGGCTGTGTGTGACAGTGCTTTCTTATCAGCCAACATCACTGCCTTCTGATGTGGCTGTGGTTTCCTGAGCTGAGCTCCATCAGCTCATCCTGCCTTGGAACCTTCTGTCCCACTCATCTCACCAGATGATGATTAAATAATAATAATAATAATAATAATAATAATAATAATAATAATAATAATAATAATAATAATAATAATAATAATAATAATAATAATCCTCGCATTTGATGCAGCGCCTTACCACGTCTTCAAAGCCCTTCGCAGGATAAGCTGTAAAGTGTAGCGACGGTGTATTTATTTCGTGGGCGAAACGCGGCAGCCAATTTGCAAACAGCAGCGTCCCCACAAACAGCCGTGGGTTGAGCAACCACATTTTTTTTTTGGGGGGAAGGGTTTATTACCCCGGAAAAGGATTCGCCAATCGACTAACAACCGGGTTCCTACTTTCCAGGAAAGTAAACCGAGGCCGGTGGGGTAAGGAAACTTGCCGAAGGTTTCGCCCCGCCCGGGAATCGAACCCGGGTCCTCCCGCTGGCAAAGCAACTGCTCTAGCGGTGTGTGAGTGTGTGAGCGAGTGTGTGAGCGAGTGTGTGAGCGAGTGTGTCAAGAGTGTGTGAGCGAGTGTGTGAGCGAGTGTGTCAAGAGTGCGTGAGCGAGTGTGTCAAGAGTGCGTGAGCGAGTGCGTGAGCGAGTGCGTGAGCGAGTGTGTGAGCGAGCGTGCGAGCGCCTGTGAGCGTGTGAGCGACCGTGAGTGTGCGAGCGAGTGTGTCAGGAGTTAGCGAGTGTGTCAGGAGTTATGAGAAAGTGTGTGAGCGAGTGTGTGAGCGAGTGTGTGAGCGACTGTGAGCGAGTGTGTGAGCGAGTGTGTGAGCGACTGTGAGCGTGCGAGCGACTGTGAGTGTGTGTGAGCGACTGTGAGTGTGTGAGCGACTGTGAGTGGGTGAGCGATTGTGAGCGAGCGTGTGAGCGAGCGTGTGAGCGAGCGTGTGAGCGACTGTGGGCGTGTGAGCGACTGTGAGCGTGTGAGCGGGCGTGCGAGCGACCGCGAGCGTGCGTGCGAGCGCCAGCGCGCGAGCGACCGCGAGCGCAAACGTGATCTGCAGCTGTGTCGGTTGAAGCGCGGCGAGACTCGCCTGGACAGCCCGCCCTCGGCTCGTGACCGTCGCTTAAAGCTCAGAGGGATGAGAGATGAGCACGAACATGTTCATCCGGACGATGATTATCAGTGTAAACAGAGGGCGTCCCTGCGGACGGCGACAGGCGCTCCTCCCCTCCTCCCTCCCTCCCTCCCAGAAACGTCACCGTCCCTTTGAAGCCGGCGTCTAGTGACCCCCGACTCGATCCCCTAGGGAGCGAGGGACACAGCCGTGGGTCTCTCCTTCTCCCTGGCGTCGCTCTCACAGCGTGCAGCGCTGACGGGACCTGCCCTGGTGGGAACGGCAGACACCAGACACCCACTCCCATCTGATAAGGCCGGTGTTTGGACACAGCCGGAGTCTGGGGACCCCCCATTTGCAGGATAATGCTCTGCTTTGCTGGGAAAGAGCAGATTTTCCCAAGGTTTTCTGGGCTCGGGGATCGGCAATGCTAAATTGCTTTGATTTCCATCTTCCCTTTAGATTGCTGTCGGGAGATATTGCCTCTCACACACTGACACACACTGACACACACACACACACACACACACATACGCTGGCACTCACACAGACTGACACACGTACACGCACATACACCGGCACACACACACACACACACCGGCACACACACACACACACACTGACACACACACACACTGACACACACACACACTGACACACACACTGACACACACACACATACGCTGGCACACACACAGACTGACACACGTACACGCACATACACCGGCACACACACACACACACACCGGCACACACACACACACACACTGGCACACACACACACACACTGACACACACACACACATACGCTGGCACACACACAGACTGACACACGTACACGCACATACGCCGGCACACACACACACACACACACTGACACACACACACACATACACACACACGCTGGCACTCACATACTGACACACGTACACGCACATACACCGGCACACACACACACACACACTGGCACACACACACACATACGCTGGCACACACATACGTACGCTGGCACACACACAGACTGACACACGTACACGCACATACACCGGCACACACACACACACACACACTGACACACACACACACACACACATACGCTGGCACTCACATACTGACACACGTACACGCACATACACCGGCACACACACACACACACACACACACTGGCACACACATACGCTGGCACACACATATGTACACTGGCACACACACAGACTGACACACGTACACGCACATACACCGGCACACACACACTGGCACACACACACACTGACACGCACACACACACATACACTGGCACACACTGACACACACACACACTCACACACACATACACTGGCACACACTGACACAGACACACACACACACTGACACACACACACTGACACACACACACATACACTGGCACATACTGACACACACACACACTCACACACACACTGACACACACATACTGACACACACACTGACACACACACTGACACACACACACACTGACAACACACTGACACACACAAACATACGCTGACACACACACACATACACTGACACACACACACACACATACACTGACACAACAACAACAACAGCAACAAGATTTCATTTATAGAGCGCCTTTCACGTCGGGAGGACGTCCAGTTGGGTCGGGACCCGAGCATTGGGGGGGAGTGGGGAGGGGAGAGAAGGGAAGGGAGGGAGCGAGGAGGGGGTAGAGAGTCGAGAGCAGAGCTGAAGGCTCGGTCAAAGAGAAAGGTCTTGAGACCGGCCTTGAAGGAGGAAAGGGAGGAAGCGGACACACACACACACTGACACACACACACTGACGCACACACACACAGAATAAAGTGTAGTGACTGTATTTTGTGGGTGAAACATGGCAGCCAGTTTGCGCACAGCAATCTTATAATTTTATTCGGGGGGATTGGTGGCCAGGACACCGGGAGAGAGAGAGAGAGAGAGAGAGAGAGAGAAACTCCCTTCTCTTCTGTCCTTCAGATGAGACGTTAAACTGGGACCTCGGTTTAACGCCTCATGTGAAGGACGGGACCTCCGACAAAGCGACAACCCCCAGCACTGGACTGGAGCGTCAGCTTAGACTGTGAGATTCCAAGTCCGACCAGTCACTGGGTGGGGGGGGGGCAGGGAATCCTCCCCCTCAGCTCCTGTTAACCCCGCAGCCAAAGCACTAACTAACTAACTAACTAACTAGCGGGGAGGGGGGTCCTCGGCCGGACAAGCAGCGGGAAAGCTTGGCCAGACAGCGCTCTCGATGGCCGAGCTGTGTGTGGGTTCAGCTGGTTAGACTCCAGCAGTTACCCCCAACGCACACTCTGTGCTTCCCCCCCCCCGCCCTCCCTCCCTCCCCAACCTGCGCGGGGGGGCGTCCCTCCAGGGAGAGAGAGAGAGAGAGAGAGAGAGAGAGAGAGCGCATTCCATTCCACCCATCTATCTCTGGGATCTCCACGTGGAGGTGGGAGGGCGGGGAATTCTCCGCTGAGGTTTGGAGACTCTCAAGCGACGGTGATGGGCTTCCGCCCGTGTCGGACACCCGGCTCTGGGCAGGAAAAAAAAGACTTGAACACACAATGAAGGTCCAGTCTGGTGAGAGACAACCCACCCACCCCCCACCACCCCACTTTCCCGGGGGGGGGGGGGGGGGCAAATCAGGTCAACTCCCCCATCCCAATTCTCTCTGAAAAAGCAAAGACTCTCCGACCGCAGATACCACAACCCCCCCCCCCCCCACCCCACCACCACAAGCAACCATCTCCATCGCCTCGTCCTCTCGCCCCACCCCCACCTACACGACGAGGGTATAATTGCAATGCACCTGGCCCCGGAGGAGATGAAAGGAAATGGAGTAAAAGGGGCCGGGAGCAACGAGCCTGTGAGAGGTCTTTATCTCAAACCCTCATCAAAGGCTTTCCAGCACCATCCAATTTGTGGCCTCAAAAGTCAATTATACAGCAGCTGCCCCTCTCTCTCTCTCTCTCTGTCTCTCTCTCTCTCTCCATCTCTCCATCTCTCTGTATCTATCCCTCTACTTCGGCCGCAAGATACAAAGCACTAAACAACACGCTCCGTGATGATGCTCTTCGAGACGTCCCGAAGCCGCGATAAGGCGCTGCATCGAATGCAAATGATCGATCATTATAATAATAATAATAATAATAATCCTTGCATTTGGCTGAGCGCCGTATATTATAATAATATAATAATCTTCGCGTTTGACGCCGCGCCTTATCACGTCTTCGAGGCGTCTCAAAGCGCTTCATGGGAGACACCGTAAAGTGAATCGGCCGTGAATTTTGTATACTATACCCCGGTCTCTGAAGGCATCTGTTTGTCACTGCCCAGGTTGCTCATTAACCTGAACGACTCCCTTTGAATTAAACTCCCGTAGATCCCGTAGCTCAGTGGTTAGAGCCCCCACCTCGGAAGCGAGAGGACCCTGGTTCGGTTCCCGGGTCAGGGGGCGAAACATTGGGCGAGTTTTCTTACTCCACACACACATACACACACACGCACACGCACACACGCACGCGCCTCTGTTTACTCAGCGGTAAGTAGACCCTTCCCTGGTCGATCGTGCTTATGGTCATCTCTCCCCCCTCCCTCTCCCCCCCCCCCCCCCCCCCCCGGCTCAGGGACAGACTCTGCCACCGTCAAACACTCCGGGACACTAACCCCACATGACGGGCGCTATGTAAATGCGAGTTATTGTGGTTCCAGTGAAGAGATTGAAGAACAAGACAAGGAACAGCCGGTTGACAAATAAGTCTTTATTTATGACCCCACCTTCGCCATCGGGACCTTAAACGCCCCTGAAAGTTGATTTCTTTGGTCTGAAAGATCCTGAGTGTGTGTGTGTGGTGGTGGGTGGGGGTGGGTGGGGGGGGGGGGGGGCAGCGAGAGGGGCGAGAGGGGGATGGGGAGAAAGGGGAGCTGATCCCTTCGCCTCCCCACCCCACCCCCCCGCCCCCCCCCCCCGCGGTGATAAAGCTCTAAAACCAAGCATGGCGACAGAGTCAATCTGCAAATATATAATTATATATATATACGAGTTGCTGATATATACATTTTTTTGCTGATATATGTACACTATACACATCGTCTTTCCCCTTCGAAATAAATAACGATATAAAAAGTAGTGGATTTTGTGTTTCTTTGTTGAGATCAGTGGGCGGCAGAACGGGGAAGAGTTGGAGGGGGTTTTGGTGGGGGTGGGGGGAGTGCGGTTGGGGGGGGGGGGAGGTTTGAGCAAGGATGGAGGGGGTGAGGGGACTGGGAATGTCAGGTGGAAGGAAGGTACAATACGATACAGTAAAAAAAATTACATTTGCACAGCGGTCTTCACGTCGGGAGGACGTCCCAAGGCACTGGACGGTCAGGGCCTCGGAGGTGAGGATGAGGATTCGGAACTCTATCCGGTGGGGGATGGGGAGGCAGCCGGTGGAGCCAGCGAGGGTGGGGGGGTGACAGGATCACGGAGCCTGGTGTGGTGATTGGGAGGGGGTGGGGGTGGGGGTTAGGTAGGGAGGTGCGAGGGAACCTTGAAACCGATCCATTCGGTGATTGGGGGCCTGGCGTGTAGATTGATCCAACCAGGTCTCGGTTTTGGTTAGAAAAGTCTTTTAGACCAGGCTGGTCCAACTGGCGGCCCGCGGGCCGGATCCGGCCCCCAACCCCCATTGATTTCTTGGCCACTCTCCTTCCACCTTATCTGGCCCACTCGCTCCCTCCACAACCCACCCGTAAATGTTATGCTATGTCTCTGGAAGGGAAACACAAAAATATTGCTTATGCGGCCAGCAGACCCCCAACCCTCATCGGCCAAAAGGTTGGATCCCACCACCCCGCCCCCCCCCCCCCCCACCGCCACCACCCACCCCGTTTTAAATGGCAGATGGTGTGAACTCTTCAGTACCGCGGGAGAGCTGGCAGAACGGATTAAAGAATGGTTAGGAAACCGAAAGCCAAGGGTAGGAGTTAAGGGCATCTGCGAATAATAATAATAATAAATAATGATAATAATCCTCGCATTTGATACCCAGCCTTATCACGTCGTTCAGACGTCTCAAAGCGCTTCACAGGATAGACTGTAAAGTGAATTGACTGTATACTTTGCGGGCGAAACGCGGCAGTCGAATGCGCACAGCAGCGTCTCCCACAAACAGTGACCAATTATTATTGTTGTGCTTTTGTGTGAAGGGATTATTACCCCCCGGGAAAGCGATCCACCGACCTAACAACCGGGTTCCTGCTTACTGCTGGGTCAACGGTGTGTGTGTGTGCGTGTGCGTGTGCGTGTGCGTGTGTGGAGTGAGGAGCCTTGCCCGAGGTTTCGCTCTGTCAGGGAATCGAACCCGGGTCCTCTCGCTTGCCAGGCGAGCGCGGGAACCATTCCGCCGCAGGACTCCTCGTATCTTTCTGAAAAGACCAGCCTAGCAAAACCAGTCTTGCTGGATGGGGTGGGAGTTGGGTGAGTGGTTGGGTGGGTGGGAGTTTTGGTGGGTTGTTGGGTGGGTGCATGGGTGGTTGGGTGGGTGGGAGTTGAGTGGGTGGTTGGGTGAGTGGTTATATGGGTGAGTAGTTGGGTGGTTGGGTAATTGGGTGGGTGTAGGGGGGTGGGTGGTTGTGTGGATGGTGAGGGGGGCTGGGTAGGTGGGTGGGTTAGTGGGCACGGGAGGGTATGGGGTGGGTAAGTGAGTGTGTGGGGGGTGGGGGTTGAGTTGAAGATGAGATACGAGCTCTCTCCCAAATCCTCCTGCCCCCAATCCCCTCACGCTCACCCCCGACCCCTCACTCACGCCCTCACCCTCACCCTCACCCACCCACCTACCCCCACCAGTCTCTACTTGCAGGTGTGAACATCGTACACGCGGAGGCACTCCTGACAGCTGACGTAGCAGCACCAGTGAAAGACACAGAGGCACTTCTCCGTGCGTTCCTCAGTCCGCGTGTCGTGCCCACGCCCACAGCACAGGAGCTCGCACCCGTCGATGCCGTGCGAGCTGGCGTTACACACCCTCTGGCTGGTGCCGAAGGAGCCCGTGACCGTGTCCGGGTGGCAGAAGTTGGGCGAGGGCTGGTAGTAGATGAGGTCCCCTTCGGTGGGCGGCTTGAAGAAGCCGTACTTGGGCCTGAGGGTCTCGACCCATCCCCGAGACTCCCTGTGTTTCTCCACCACCATCTCGGACGCGCTGTCGTACTTGTCCTTCAGGTAGTCACCGATCAGCCGGAAGTCGGGCTGGGACCACCAGCAGGTCTTGACCTCACAGCTGCCCGACAAGCCGTGGCATTTACACTTCAACTCCATGTGCTCCAGGATCGCCTGGATAGCGAGGACACAGAAAGCCAAAGAGAGAGAGAGAGAGGTAAGGAGAGAGAGGGGGAGAGAGGGAGAGAGACGAGAGAGAGAGAGAGAGAGAGAGAGAAAATAGAGAAAGAAAGAGAAGAGAGAGAGAATAGGAGAGAACAGAGAGAGAAAGAGAAGCGAGTGAGAAGAGAGACGAAGAGCGAGAAGGAGAAGAGAGGAGAGGGAGAGAAAGAGAAAGAAGAGAGAGAGAGAGAGAGAGAAAGAAGAGAGAGAGAGAGAGAAAGAGACGGAGATCAACGACGCGCCAACGACCACAACTCCAACGAAGACCGCAGATACGTTCCGCGAAGCGTCTTGAGAGGTTCTCGCAGACCGTGATGAGGTGTCACGGCCGATGGCCAGGACTGTCCTCGTTATTGTTATTACAGTTATATCGCGCGCCGCCTGTCACGTGGCGCGGCGGTCAGAGCCCTCGCCTCGCCAGCGAGGGGACCTGGGTTCGATTCCCGGGCAGGCCCAGACGTTGGGCGAGTTTCCTCACTCCGCACACGGCTGGGGATGGGGGAGCAGTTGGGGCTGGGGGTTGGGGTGGGGTTGCGGGAGGGGCAGGGGCCTGGGGGGTGGGGCGGGGGCTTAAGGGACGGGGAGGGGCTGGGGCTGTGTGAGCGGCTGTGACGGGGCTGGAGGTTGGCGGTTGGGGGGTAGTTTGGGGACTGGGGTTGGGGCGGTGGGGGGTTTAGGTTCGACTGGGACTGGGGGGGGGCGGTTGGCGCTGGGGTGTGGGAGGGACTGGGGGGGGGGCTTTGGAGCGGGGCGCGGGGGGCGGGGGTGGGTGGGGGGGGGGGGTCACACTCACCACACGTCCGGCCTCGTTGTTGTGACGGTTCATGGCGGAGCGA
>NW_024704804.1:0-46413 GCF_018977255.1 Callorhinchus milii
ACATCCACTAACACACACACCCTCACAATTATTCGCACACACATCCACTCACACACACCCTCACGCAGAATCTCACACATTCCCTCACACAGCCTCTCACACACACCTTCATAAACCGCTCACACACCATCCCCAACACACACCCTCACACAAACCCTCACACACATAGTCACACATACAGTCACACCGACTGTGACCCTCTGAGCTGGATTGTGTCCCCAGCTTTAGATGTGTTCACACACAGTCTGAGCTCCAGACGTCCCCTCACTCCACTTTGTGTTGTTTCTCTCTCTCAGCTCCGGCCTCTCTGACTCTGGATCCTGACACAGCCCATCCCGGCTCATCCTGTCTGAGGACCTGACCAGCGTGAGACACGGAGACACACGGCAGCGGCTCCCTGACTCCCCGAAGAGGTTTGATTACTGTGTCTGTGTCCTGGGGTCTGAGGGCTTCACATCGGGAGACATTACTGGGAGGTGCAGGTGGCCAACAAGAGAGAGTGGGATGTGGGATTGGCCCGAGAGTCCGTCAACAGGAAAGGAGAGATCACACTGTCACCAGAGGATGGATTCTGGGCTGTGTATCTGAGAAACGGGGATGAATATGAAGCTCTGACCTCACCTCCCACCCGCCTGACCCTGAGGGACAGACCCGGGAAGGTGGGAGTGTTCCTGGACTATGAGGGGGGAGAGTGACATTTTACAACGCCTGATACCATGTCGCATCTCCACACTTTCACCCAGACTTTCACTGAGAAACTTTATCCTTACTTCAGTCCCGGTTTGAACGACGGCGGCAAAAACTCTGAGCCTCTGAGGATCTGCCGAGTGACAGATTAATGAGCAGGAAACCCTCAGCCATGACCTGTGTTTGGCGGTGATGGACCCCAGGCTGAACCTTTTATAATCTGTGTCCTTATACAATAAAGCTTATAGTTTATGTTACACCTTTCACATTGGGACCGCGGCTCAATCCTTTCTCGGAATCGACTGTGAAGCGCCTGTTGTGTTTGTGAGCGAATAAAGAGCTAATTTGCACAGAGAAAAGTCTAAAGTAAGTCACATGTGACACAATGAACATCAGGCTGGAGCTTTCAGCTCCTGATCTCGACAATAATAATCCACACATTGTACACAGCTCCTCATCACTTCTGCCAGACGTCTCAAAGCCCATCCCAGGCTTTCTAAATCTGCGTTAATCCCAACGATACTCATGGGGTTTATCATTGACTTTCTGTTTAAATAATAAAGCGCTCTCTGTGTACAACACGGGAAACGGTTTTAAAAGCCCCCATATCCGCGGTGTTTCAAGTGCAATAGTTCAATAAACCCCGATATTTGCGTTAATCACAATGATATAAATATGGTTTTGCGTTAACTTTGGGTTTTGATTTTAATCCCACAGCCGAGGACAAACACGGGAAACGGCTGTAAATTCCCCTCAGATCATCGGGGTTTAAAGTGCATCAGTGCAAAATATTCCTAATTCTGCATTAATCCCAAACCGCTTTTTGCATTAACTCTCTCCCTCTCTCTCACACTAACTCTCACTTTCTCTCTCTCTCTCTGTCAATCAGCCGCTGGAGGCTTTGCTACAAACAGGAGACAAATAGGGGCGGGGCCAGGGTTAGGGGCGTGGCCTGAGCTGGGGGCGTGGCCGGAGCTGGGGGCGGGGCCGGAGCTGGGGGCGGGGCTGGGTTCGGTCACGGGGCCAGAGCAGGATTTTGATCTGTTGACCATATTTGGGTTTTAAAGGGAGGCCGTCACTGTCTTAAAGGGGAGACGAGGTTTAATGGGGTTATAGCCCTTTTTATAATAATAATAGTAATCCTTGTATTTGACCCGAGCGTCATCACGTCTTCGGAACGTCTCAAAGCGCTTCACAGTATATACCGTATACTATCTCTGTTACAGGTCCTGTAGTTTAGGGATTAGAGCCCTCGCCTCGCAAGCCAGCGACAGGGGGTCAATCCCCAATTGGGGGCGAAACCTTGTGCAAGTTTCCTCTCTACGCACAGACACACCAAGACACGCGCACACGGGCACACAAAGATACACCACGATACACATACCGTCAGAGACACTCATACACAGATGCACAAACACACAGACACATAGACACAGAGGGACACACAGACATGCACGGACACACACACACACACACATACACAGCCCGGGACGGGCAGAGATCGCATTGTCGACCTGAGTGTCCATCAAACAAGATTGACTTGATTCCCACATTGTTTGCCAAGCACTGAGACCCTGCTCACTCCCGTAACGGAGAAGAAGGGATTGTTTTTACTAAACAGGCGCTTTGAGGCGCCTGTGAGACTCTCACAGCCCAATATCGAATGACAAGTTTATTACTATTATTATTATGTTTCATGGGGAGGTACAAAGCGCAGCACTGCCCTCTGGTGGCAGTGAAGTGGTGCTGCAGGGTTTTCCGAGGGGCAGGAAGAGGAATTCACTCTATAATAATAATAGTAAAAATAATAATAATTCTTGCATTTGATCCAGTGCCTTATCACATCTTCTAGACGTCTCAAAGCGCTTTACAGAATATGCTGTCAAGTGGTTTGACTGTACATATGTGGATGAAACGCGGCAGCCAATTGCGTACAGCAGCGACCCACAAACAGTCATGGATTGAGTGATCAAATTGTCATTTTTTTTTTGATGGATCATTATTTGGCATTTATACACCCAACCACTCCCAATGTCTCTCCTGTATACACACAGCCACTCCCAGTGTCTCTCCTGTATACACACAGCCACTCCCAGTGTCTCTCCTGTATACACACAGCCACTCCCAGTGTCTCTCCTGTATGCACACAGACTCTCTATGGGCCTCTTCTGTATAAACATCCTCTTCCAGTGCCTCCGGTTGTATACACACAACCTCTCCCAGGGTCTCTCCTGTGGACACCCGACCTCTCCCAGTGTTTCTCCTTCATACACAGCCTCTTCCAGTGTTTCCCAATGTATACACCAGCCTCTCCCAGTATTACTCCTGCATAAACGCAGCCACTCCCAGCGTTTCTCCTTTACACACAACGTGATAGAGAAACTTTACACCTTCACACCTACCTCTCCCGCTGTCTCTCGTGTCTACACACAGCCTCTCCCAGTGTTTCTCCTGTACACGTAGCCTCTTCCCGTGTCTTCCACTGTATAAACCAACCTCTTCCACTGACTCCCCTGTATACACACAGCCACTGCCAGTGTCCTGCCTGTACACACACAGCTCTCCCAATCTTTCTCCTGTACAAACAGCCTCTTCCAATATCTCCCACACACACACAGCCTGTCCCGGTATCTCTCCTGTACACACACAGTATAAAAATATAAACAACTCACTATTTCACTAACTGACTATCTCACTCACTAACTCACTCACTCACAGACTCACACGCTTAAAGGAAAGCGAAATAATTCAGCAAAGTCTTTTGCAAACTTAATCAACTGTAAGTTGTGACTAACACATTGAATCAGCCTTAGACAGGTATTACCTGATTTCTATCACATGTGTTGTAGAAAATCTCTTATTTCCAAGGGAAGAAAAGACGGATTTGGAATCAAACAAACTTATTTTGCCAATAATTTAATTTCTATTTGCAGAATAAAAATCTTCATCATTAGAATATGAATCACTGTCAAAAAACTGCATCAAAAAAAATTATATAAAACTGCAGACAGTATTTTGGATTTAAAGCGAGTCCGTGCTCTTCTCAAATGGGAGACGTGGTGTTTTGGGTGATTAAAAAGTCTTTTTGTAATAACAATGATAATAATAATTGTCTTTATCCCAGCGCCTTATCACGACTTTGAGACGTCTCAATGCGCTTCACAGGATAGTGTCGTGACTGAGTTTTTACAGGAATCAATGCAAAGTGTTTTTGTAAAGTGTCTTGTAACTCAGGGTGTTAGACACACAACCACACACAGTCACACACATATACACAGAGAGAGAGAGAGACACGCACACACACACACAAAGGCACAAACATACACACACAGACAGCGATACACACGAGCATCAACGCAGACAGATACAGAGACAGACAGATGACAGACACAGACACAGACACAGGCACACAGACACAGAAACGCAGACACAAACACACACAGGCACAGACAGACACACACAGACAGACACACGCACACACACACACACACACACACAAACACACGCACACACACAGCCCGGGACAGGCAGAGATCACAGTGTCCACCCGAGTGACTATCACTCAGGAATGGTTCCATTCCACATTTGTTGCCGAGCTCCAGATCAGCTCCAGGAAGACACTGGTCACCTCCCCTCGAGGAGGAGAAGGGAGTTGACTAAACAAGCGCTTTGAGGCGTCTGCAAGACGTGAACAGCGCAATATCAAATGCCGAATTATTATAAATAGTATAATTACACAGAATATAATGAGCAGTTACACAGTGCAACACCACCGACTGGTGGCAATACTGCGGAACCGCAGGTTTTTATTTGTAATTTGAACCCAGACTGAATCACAGCAAATGATTACTTGCCTCAAATCCACGAGGAGAGAAGGAGAAGCAGTGAATTGCTGTCTGTGTCTGACCGCTCTTTAGCAGTAAATGCTGATAACCAGAACCAGGGACTGGGCAACACAATTAATGTCGTGGGATTCAGTGCGAAACAGTTCATTGGCATAAACACATGAAAAGGAATGAAAATGGATTCGTCAATTATGAGCCAAAACTGAGGAGAATCGCCGAGTCCTGATCCTCCGTGAAGGAGGAGAAATAAATGCAGTTTATTGTTTGTTGTTGAGAAACTGCGAAGTAACTCGGAATCTCTGTCTGTCCGTCGGCCTTCGACATCCTCCCGACATGAAAGGCCTTTACACAAGGACATGTTGTTTCTCCCTCTCTCTCTAACACTCTCTCTCACAATATTACACTCTGTCTCTGTCTCTCACATTCTTTATCTCACTCTCTCTCTAAGTGTCTCATATACACACACATTCTCTCTCTCACTCTCTCCATTGTAGACAGGCAGAGTGCATATGGGAGACAGACAGTGAAGGAATGAGTGACTCTGTGTGTTCATGGACCTCACGTTTCAGGAGGTTGTCATCCCACAGCCATAGAGGATTCAGAGAGAGTATCTGTGCATGTGGTAGGAAGAGGGGACGGTCAGTGCAGAATTCACATGAATGTGTGGCATTAACACATTTGTCCCGTCAGGGTGATGACAACTCTGTGGAGAGGAGCCAATGGCAAATGGATGCTCTGTGGGACACAGAGAAGAGTTTCAATGAAACTGTTATTTGGGACAATCCCGTCAAAGGTATAGAAAGATGTTTCTCCCGTGGTCACAGAAGATGCGGATGCAGCCAACGCAACAGTATCGGATACGCGGGCAGAGAAATTGTGTAGCTCAAGAATAAAACGAGAGAAATTTCGACAAATCAATCGGTGCTCAGGCTAGATAAGACACCCGGATCGCACGGGGTGAATGCTAGTTTACTAAAGGAAATAAGTGGTGCAATCCGGGACAAAATACATCTCCACAAAGAAAATTATGGTTTAATTTAGAAGAGCCAATACAATCCAAAAAACTGGATAAAGTTTTTTTATGAATTAACGAAGAGGGTGGAATAAGGTTCTACAGTTGGTGTTGTTATGCATTTTAAAAACGCATATTAGATAGTATCATAAAATACACTTGTAAACAAAATAGAAGCCCACGATTTAAAAGGGAGAGTGGCAGCATGGAAACAGAATTGTCGCGGATACTGAAAGCAGAGTGTAGAGGTGAACGGTTAATATCGTTCCTAACATAAGGACTTGCAGATATACAAACAATGCTGCAGGTGCAATCTATCGAATGATATGCACACATGTGCCATTGCCAGTGGACTTGTGCACACTCTGGTTCTACCTATAAAACCCAGTACACTGGCAGATTTCACATCGAAATTTCGACACCCATTGATGGAAAGGTTTCACTTGGTGGCACTTTCAGTTTGGAGGGAAGTCTGCAGCGGTGTTCTCCATTTGTCTGTATTGGGACCACTGCTGTTTTTGATCGATATATATAATAAATATTCAATATATTAACAAAACGGGCAGCGCCTTCCTAGGTGAAGTATAGGAACGGAACATGGAGGCTGCTAGTAATTAAGAAATTAAATCCTGCAGCATTGTTTGCATATCTGCAAGTTCTCACATTAGGAACGATAATAATGTGTTGGAATGGAAACAGAAGAGCTGTACCAGAATGATACCAGGGATGTGGGCTGTTCAGTAAATGTTTCATTTTAGTTACCTGATGTTTGGTGGACATCTGATTGAAGACCGTGCAAATCTCTTTGCAGTCCAGAGCAGCCGAAATACACTGAGAGATTGAGCTCGGCTGCAGGAAAAACTTCACAGCTGGTCAACAAGGGCAGCATCTGGCAAAGAATTCAGCAACTGTCCTTCTAGCCAAACCCGAGAAGATTTGACGTTGCATCACTGGGCACACAAGAGGAGGCAAAGGATCGACAGAATGTATACCCACAGCGCAACGTGTGCAGATGACCTCAGATATTAGATATTGATGTGAGCAACAAAAATGATTCTATGAATGGAGGGCCTGGACTCTGAGGTGTGGCTAAGTATATTGGCCATTTTGACGCCGCAAAAGAGATTTTTGGGAGGCGACATGATTGCTGTCTTTAGTCATCTAAATGGGTGAAATTCAGAATAAATTTACACAAACATTATTTCAGTTCGCGGATTGTTAATCTGTGGAAAATGCACGCTTGGGAGTCAGAGGCTTGGAGCAACGAGTGTTGTTTTTTNGAAACACGAATCACATATCTTATGAAATAACAATATGTAATTCAGCGCACAGAGAGATTGCGCAATCGGTGCATCCACTCTGTGATAGTTTGGTACAATATTGGTGTCACTCTCACTGGGTAAGATCAAACCTGAGTGATGGATATTGGGCCAGAACAAGATCAACAGTTTCTTTATCTCCAACTCACTAGCCTGATAACGAACCTCGTCTTATAACATTGAGCTCGGCCGCCATTCATTCCCTGTCATCACAACCCACAACCACAGGCATTTAATGCAACGTGCAATTGGCCTGAATCAGACACAGATGCACCCTGACCACAACACGGGTTAGATTTCATTCCAGCTTTCTGTTGTTGCACACGTCACCTTGAATGTGGCTCAGCCCCCATGAGATCCTGCTTACCTCCCCCAAGGAATCCAGTCAGCAGTTGGTGCCAGCAGCGAAACATTGGCGTTACACAATCATTGGTGCAAATAGCCTATTCCAGGTGGAGACAGTCCTGGGTTATAAAGACTGGCAGCTTTGAATGTCCAGGACTGAAAGTCTATCCGCTGCTGATAGACAATGTTGAGGGCTGTAGCCTACTTTCCGTGGCAGTATTTGCCAACAATTTATCGGATACTGATAGTTTATTATCCTATTCTTGCAGCTATTGGTATTACAGGTAATAAGTTACAGCAGCATTTTACTTGTATCCCTCTATACCACAAGCTTTTTTATGGCACACTCATCTACGTTTCCTTGCCCAGCTGTGCCTCCTATTCCGCTGATGTCTTTTTTGATGTCTCCAGAAGGATATGATTCTGTGGTTGGCTCAACCCTCTCTGCTCTCGCTGTGAGACTGATAGTGTGACCCTTATGTTTGATGGCCTGCTCGCTACCTCGCGTGTAACTTAGGGACCATAGACACAATCCAAGCGAAATATCTTCCGGTCTGATCTGATGATCGCTCAAAATGGTGTGATGTGAAGACATTGAGCGTCCAGTGTTTCAGGACATATTGGCTGTAAGAATGTCTGACGGTGGGGGATGTGTGAGCATATGAGCGAGTCAGCGGCTGGACGGGCCAGTTCTGTCAGTAGGTTGAGAGCCAGAGAGATTCCAGGGTAGGAACGGTTTGCAGATGTTTTGACAATCTTGATACCCTTTTATCAAGGGCGAAACCTTGGGCCAGTTTCCTTACTCCACACAGAGCCTAATAATAATCCCTCCAAAACCAAAAACAATAATAAATTGGTCATTTTCAATTCACGACTGTTTGTGGGACATTGCTGTGCGCCATCGGCCGCCGCGTTCGCCCACAAATATACAGTCAATTCACTTTACAGCGTGTTCTGTGAAGCGCTTTGGGACGTCCTCCCGACGTGAAAAGCGCTATATTAAATGCAAGGATTATTATTATTGTGTTTTCTAGGAAGGAGGCAGGAAGCCTGGCAAGTACTAGATTGATGGAACTGCGGAGATTAGAGGAGTGAGGATATGTTGGTGCTTTGAATGAGATGAATGTTGTGAACAGAATAGCTGGGCAGACCAGGGAGAAAAGCATTGGAGAACCACGGAATCATCGGTATCTGATCATCAACAGAATGATTGAATTGTTTTCAATTATTTTGTAACTTCATTTTAATCAATGCAAGAAATGCTGGAAGCTTTCTTTCCCAAAATAAAATAACCAAGTAGAACAGATACATGTGATCAAGTTTATTTGCGTTTAGATGCGAAATTTTAATGCGTGTGTGCCCTTTACGTATTTTGATTTAATTGTGAATTATGCTTTCGTAATGTATATTTTTAGCAATAATAGTGAAAATGTTATCTTTTTCTTAAAAAAGTGTAGGCGGATTTCCAATTTATGTTCTCGTATGAAAGGAACACATATTTATGTTAATTTTGATCCACAAATTTCAGGTTATATTCAAAGGATTTACTTCACCAGATCCTACCAAATGTTGACATTATTCTGAACATAGAAGAATGATGAATATTGCAGTCTACTAACTTTATTTCGTGGATGCTTATCCAGGGAACGTGGAGAAACTTCATTCTATTTTATGGTAATGTCACAGGAGATAATTAGTGTCCAAATGAAGAGACGAAAGGCAGAGAATGAGTTTGAACATCTTTTATGTTACTCGGTTTTTCTTTGTCTGTAGTTCATTGGTTAAATCATATCTGTAGCTCAGTGGTTGGCGCAGTCGCCTAACAAGCGAGATAACTATGTTTGAACCCTTCAATATCTCTTAGTAATGCATTCCAAATATTTTTGAAAACGAATGATCAATTCAATCCATGAGCATTGGTAGAGAACAGCTCTGTGAATGCAGTTCGAGCACAATACCTTCAAATTACGCAGCTAACAGTTAAATATGTTTGTTTGCTGTTCATTTATCTCACAGGGAACCTGTTGGCCATTGTGGTCCTGTCCCGGGGAAAGTGCGGTCTCTCAAAATGTATCACCCTCTACCTGGTGGCAATGGCAGTGGCCGATCTCCTGTTCGCCATCAACGAAGTGGTTTTGAACGAAATCCATTCTCTTTACTTCCCGCACACTTTTCTGGACATCACTCCCGTGTGTTCACTCAGACTGGTGTTGATTTCGGCGGCGACAAACATGTCAGTCTGGTTCACAGTGGCTTTCACCTTTGATCGCCTGGTCGCCATCTGTTGTGTGAAACTGAAAAGAAGTTATTGCACCGAGAGAACAGCAGCCGTGGTTGTAGGAGTGATTTCTTCCCTGAGCTGTTTTATCGCAGTTCCCTGGTACTTCATAGTTGAGCCGTGGGTGGTAGTGAACAAAGTGCCTTGGAATTGCAAGTTGAAAGCAGCTTACCGCACCTCTCAAGCATGGATTGGGTTTCACTGGTTTTACACAATCATATCACCGTTTGTTCCATTCTTTCTGATTTTGCTGATGAACGTGGTGACAGTGAGACACATCTTAGCGGCCAACAGAATCCGCAGGAACCTCCTGCACCAGAACAGCGCAAGTCGCAATGATGCAGAGATGGAGAATCGAAGAAAATCCATCATCTTACTCTTCGCCATATCAGGCAGCTTCATCCTGTTATGGATGATGTATGTTATAGGATTCATAATTGTACGAACTGTAGACAGTTTTGTCTACACAAGTTACAGAGACCCAGCGTTTGTTGTCCAAGAAGTGATAGACATTCTTAAGGTTTTGAGTTGCTGCACAAACACCGTCATTTATGCTTTAACACAATCTAAGTTCAGAGAGGATGTCAAATTTCTGGTGACCTATCCATTTAAGCACATATTTAAATAATGGAAATGTCTCAGTTTGAGAGTAATTTGTGAAATATTGACAACGAATGATAGATTAATAAGACAATTGATAGGTTGGCGTTTATTTCAAGCGGTCTGTAGCATCAATATTAAACCTTGCGATCGATATTAAACATTAGCACGAAAATGGTAGGTGATTTGCACAATAAAATGTGAAATAGGGTGCAGCTAACAGATGATTGAAGCTCGAGGTCTGTAGGTCTCCTGATTGCGAAGTAAAATAACTTCCAGATTCTTATATAATATTATAATTATTATTTTTATTTTGTTGTTCCTGATTGCTTTCAAACCATGCTCATCCAAATTCAATAACCAGAGATAAATGTCGCAATTTGACGAGAATTTTTTCTTAAACACAATATGTTACGTGCTAAAATTTGAAGAAACAAAAAGTTAATGGATTATTTGATTACGTGTTGATTTGCACGTTGAACTCAGGACACATTATATGCTGAGCAGGTTACAAATTTAACAGAGAGAGAGCACGAGAGATGTGGATCAGTGGGGAAGGAGCAATAGCTGGGTCGTTTATGTAGGATTATTGTGCAACGTCAGGCTGGAGATGGCTTCTAAAATCTAATATAAAATATATAAAGTAGAAGAAATCAATCATGTGTCGATCTTTGGTTAATTTTAAAGGGAAGAAAATAAAATGTTCCCTTGAGATTGGTATTTATTAGTCATTGACAGAGGCTTCGAGAGTTTAGACAAATTATCTGGCAAGTTAATCCCGGAATTTCACTCTGTAAAATACTTGTACGAGTAACTGAATTGTACATGCTATTTCCGTTCTGTCGATCTTTGTTTGCCCAGTTAACTAATCAGCCAATAAACTAATCTTCACCGAATTTGGATAACTCAACTGTGTCATATTTCATTCTCTATTTTTCAAAAGATTGGTATGTAAAGTAGAGTCTGTGTGAAATGTAAGTGTGTTGTTACCAGCATTGATCGAGTTTGATACCGCACGTTATCAGCTGTCAGGCCATACCAGTGCTCCCACCAGGGAAGGTGGAAGGCTGGAAATGATTAAGGCCGGAGAAAATCACCACTGTGACGGCTGCGGCCCTCGGGCCGCCATTTGAACACTGCTGCTGTAAAGCATTGAGACTGGGTATTGAGTAGGTCAACGCGGCACTCAATTTGCAGTGAAGAGAGCGTACAATTGTATTTTGGTGGGTAGTCAGCCGGGACAGCAGTAGAAACTCTCTTCACTTTTTGAATCATTTCGTGGTGCAGAATATTGTAAAATATAATTGTATACACATACTCACACATAGACAGACACAAGCTGTCTGATACGAGGTGAGGTCAGCGCTTCACATTGATCCCCGTTTCTCAATCACAATTCAATCGTGAATCTTCTTCAACGAATGTCGGACAACTGGACCCTTATTAGAAGTAACTTTCAGTTGAACGTCAGCAAGACACAAGAGTACCTGGCAGCAAATTAAACGTTTTCAGAAGTTTTCTGAAAATTAAAGACATGATATCAATATTTTTTTTAATTTTATGATACAATTCTTTGGAAGCTGTCTTCTATAATTCTTGGAAGGAAAGGTTTCAACTTCAATGCAAATGTAGACCAATCTAGCGAATTTCGATTTGGGGACCCAAGGCAACACGGTTAAAAATATTGACAAACGCTTCCTGGGAGAGGGAGCTGAGAGGCGCGAAGAAAGTAAAAGGCCATCCCTGGCGCCCGCAAGGAGATAGCTCTTGAGGCTGACTTGTATGAGGTAAGTCAGTGTGTGAATCAAAACAGCTATGGGATGTAGTGATATTGAGCAATTGATATTCTGCCGGTAGTGCAGGGCAGAGCTGGTGAAACTGGCAATCAGAATGTAAGTGTTGTCAAGCCTTTGTGGTCTATACACCAACATCCGAGGTCATGAGTAACAAAAATCAAACACTGGTAAGTCTTCACTTAGATCACTGCGCCCAGTTGTGGCCACCACACTATAGCAAGGATGTTAAGGCTTTGGAAAGGGTACAGAGGAGATTTACTAGAATGGTACCAGGAATGAGTGACCTTGATTATGAGGAAAGGCTAGTGAGTCTGGGGTTATTCTCATGGCCACGATGAGACCTAATAGATGTCTTCAAAATCATGAAGGGATTTGACCGGTTAGAAAGAGAAAAGCTGTTTCCGCAGGTCGGTGTCTCGGTGACTGGCGGTCACAGATTTAAAATAGTCTCTAAAAGAAGCAGAGGGGAGAAGAAATTTCCTCTGGCAGCGAGTTGCTCGAATCTGGAAGGCATTGCCTGAACGGGTGTTCGAGGCCGATTCGGTAACAGCTTTTAAAAACGCATCGTTGCGGGTAAATGGCTGGGGAGTGGCACATTGCTTTTTCAAAGAACCGGCACAGATTCGATGGGCCGAATGGCCTGTTTTTGTGCTCTACGGTTCTATGATTATTGATTCTATGATCTTGCCCTGATGCAGCGCCCCACAGGCAATGCAGCAATTCAGAGCGCTGGAGAGTGAAGGAGCTTTACTCCGAACTGATGCATCTGGGAGGTGACAGTTGACACATTCGAATAGTAACATCTTCAGGGGAGAATAGCAGATGGGAAAGCAAGGGGCAAGGCGAAGGGATAGAAGTAGAGAGATTCGGAGCTTCGGGGCGTAGCCAACGGTGGAACGGGGAACACGAGGGATATGGGGAAAGCTGGAGACAGTCGATCGGATGGAGCGGGATTTTGTTTGTTGATTAAGCAGGTCAGAAAGGCAGGGAATTGTCAGGGCTACGCGGGATTTGGAAAAGAGTGTGACGATCTTGAAATCGACCCGTTCGTTGATGGGGATCCAGTCAAGCGTGGCTGAGCATTGCGGGATCTGGGTACAGAATACAGTCCGGGAGAGGAGCACCGAAGTATTGGATGATTTGGACCCTATGCCTGGTGGAGCTGGGAAAATCTGTAAAGAGGCTGTTTGAGATGTCCAGTCGAGTGGCGATGAATGCATGTCCGAGTGGGCACCAAGAGTGATTGAGGAGATACAGGGAAGCCCAAAAGCAGGAGATTTTCCTTCAGCTCTCGAATCTGTTGCGTCTTCTACACATCATGCCACGTCTCTCCCTTAGGTTCCAATAGACATCCTTCCCAGTGACCCTTAATGCCCTGATCTAACATATATCTAGCCAACTGAGCATTCAACATGTCAATGGATTGAGCATTTAAGGGAGAAAGTTCCAGGTTGTAACTGCACTTTCTGTCAAATACGGCCACTACATTTCACTCTTAGCTGACCGAGCTTTACATCTTAATTTCGTGTCTCACTATTTTGGATTCCCCAACCAGAGGATACAGTTCATCAGTGCATACCCTTGTGAATCAAGTTATCGATATAAATCCTCAACCAGATTGTCTCTCAAACTTGGAAGCAGAAAGGATTTGAGAAGAAGCTTTTGCAACCTACCTACATAATTTATCCATTTTAGCCCCGTTATCATTCTGATTATTCTTCGATATACCACATTCACTCTCAATATATCCTTCATAAGACGCGGTACCCAAAACTGAACGAATTACTCCAGATAGAACATGAGCAAGTTTCTGTATGTTTGAAGCATCAATTCCTCTCCTCTATATTCCAGCCTCCTTGAGATAAAGGCCAACAACCAGTTTGTATTTTTGAGGTTCTGTTGCTAATTAGAGCTTTTGTTTAACAATTTGTGTACGTGGACACACAATCACATTTTTTCTTCCACAGTGCTAAATTTTTCATCGTTTAGTAAATTATGTATTTTGCTGTTTTTGGATCCACAATGGATGACTCCTCACATTTCCACGAAGCTTTACGTCTGCCACTCTGTTGGCCACTCTTTTTGTATATCTGAATCATTTGCATCTTGCTGCACCCATCTGCACAGTTTAATGCGGCTGCTTACATTGTGTAGTTTGCAAATTTGACTACACATATCTTTATTTTTCATAAACGTCATTTGTCTGCAAATAAGTAGCAAAATGATTTTTTTATCAACAATCTAACAAAGAAATAAACAAACAAACAGTAAATAAATGAACAAGCAATAAAACATCACCAAACAGAAAGATTGGAAACAATGACAGAGATGCATTATTTTGTGCGCGCTGCCTCCATGCCAGGCAAATTTTGATGAAAACATTGGGACAGAGAATGACGTTCATGATGAGAGTTGAATAAAAGTGAGAATAAAATGAGGAGGCCCAGAACAGACACCTGGACATCGCTTGTCCGTCCTCCCTATCAGAGAACGTTGGCTTTATCCCTGCTATGTTTCCTGCTACCCAACCAATTACCAAGCATACCGCAATTTACCTCCAATTCGATGCACTTTATTTTATAAAAGTAAGCACTTTTGCGGAACCTTATCAAATATTTTTGGAAGCCGATGCAGAGATCATCCATCGCTTACCCACCATGTTAGTGGTCGCCTTAAAAATGACAATTAGAATCGTCAGGCATTTCACACTGTTCACAAATCAATGCTAATTCTCTTTGATCAGCTATTATTTGTCCAAGTGCTCAATCCATTCAACCCAGATGAAAGATTCCAGTAACTTTCCCACAACTGAACTTAAGCTGATAAGATTGTTGTTGCCTGGTTTATCTCTCTCTGCCTCCCTCACTTCTTACGTAATGGAGTGAAATTTACAATTGGCCAATCCAATGGCACAATTCCCGAATATAGAGAAGCTTTGGAATATTATGACTAATGCGTCTATCCCAATTTCCTCCACAACTTGTTTCCCTACGTCGGTTCGTTTTATCAGGATCTGGAAGTCTTTCTGTCTTTAGCCCATCATTTTATCCATAACCTTTTTCAGTGATAATAAAACCATTTACTTATTTTATATGGGTTAATTATGTGTACCCGTGGAGTCCTGTAGCTCAGTGGTTAGAGCATTCGCCACTCAAGCGAGACGTCTCAATTCAATTCCAGGCAGGGTGATACCTTAGGCAAAATTCCTTACTCCACTCGCCTAACAATAACCATCCAACTCAAAACAATAATAAATTGGTCATTTTCGGTCCACGGCGGTTTATGTGAAGCTGCTGTGCGTAACTGGATCCCGCGTTTCCCGAAAAATATACTGTCAATTCACTGCAGCGTATTCTGTGAAGCGATTTGAGAATTCTGGAAGCCGTGATACAAGCAATACCAAATGCAAGGATTACTATTATTATTATTTTATTGTTACCGCTGGTAATTTGGGCTCTTAATCTATTATGAAAACAGATGTAACCTTTTCATTCAACAGGACTTTCATTTCATTATTGTCCATCATAGTCTTACGTATGTGTATCTTTATTTGGCTCACTTTTCCATTTCACACTCTCCTTTTTTTAATATGTTGATGAAAAAAATCCTGTTCCTCTTGATTTCACGGATCATGTTTTTTCTTCTCATAGTCCCTTGATTCACCACTTAATACTTTCTATGAAAGGTTTGTGTAGAGCCGCTATGATCGCTGTGGAATATGTCCGAGGAGACCTTAATGCAATATTTACAAAATGTAGAAACCCTTCCAACGTAAATGCAATTCATCACATTGACAGATTATTGGATGCACTTAAACGCAACTATGGGCCAGGTCTGAATTAACATCAGTTAACAGCAAATTTGGAACAGAATTGCTGCAAATGCACTATTTCTCAAGTCTCCTTGCAAATCAAGTTTTGAAGAAACTTGTGACAGATAGGATGTCAATCATGAAGTCTCCATCCTGTTGTCGATTGATAAGGTCCCAGTCACTATATCCAATGACACAGCCCACCATTGTGGAGTCCTGTAGCTCAGTGGTTAGAGCACTCGCTTTGCAAGCGAGAGACCTGAGTTCAATTCCAGGCAGAGGGCGAAACCTTGGGCAAGTTTCCTTACTCCACACAGAGCCTAATAATAATCCCTCCAAAACCAAAAACAATAATAAATTGGTCATTTTCAATCCATATGACTGTTTGTGGGACATTGCTGTGCGCAATTGGCTGCCGCGTTCGCCCACAGATATACAGTCAATTCACTTTACAGTGTGTTATGTGAAGCGCTTTGCGACGTCCTCCCGACGTGAAAAGCGTTATATCAAATGCATGGAATATTATTATTATTATTATTTCGGGCCTTGCTTCACTGGGTCCCCAAAATCGAAAAGATTGTCTGTGAGTTCCTCATAAACGTGTTCAAATCAATTCACTGCCTGGCATCTCCCGAACTCTCCGAACTCCTTACTCCCCAATCCACCTCCCGGCTCCTCCGCTCGACTGGCACAAGCTTCCAGCAAGACACAAACACTTTCCGTCTCAGCATCAGAGTTCGGCCACGGTTTCAGCCACTGCGCCCACCGATTTGCAACGCTCTTCCTCATTAACTCATCCTGTTCCATTTCCTCACCCCTTTTCGTGTCAAACCTGAAAAAACATCCACTGAAAACTCGCTTAAAGCAACCTCTGCACCCCACTCCACGTCTACAAGTCAGGTCTCGAGACGCTATCGTGTGTGGAGGGCGGTGTATAAGCGCAATTGGTTGTTGTTGAAGATCTCGTGGACCTAACGTGTCAGGTGTTTGTCAGCAAACAGCTATAGAGTGTACAGAAGGAGAGTTTATGGTTGTGGTACGAAGATTGGACGGGCAGTGCAGAATTCACATGCGAGTGTGGCGTTTAAAAACCTTTTATTCGTACTGAATGCCGGTAAGTGTGATGACAACACTGGGGAGAGGAGCCATAAGCAAACGGATGGACAGTGCGACGCAGAGAAGAGATTCGATGAAATTGTCATTGAGGATACAATCTTCAAAGGAACAGACAGATGTTTCTCCTGTGGTCACAGAAGATGAGGATGCAGCCAATGCCACAGTATCGAAAAAGATGGAAGAGAAATTGCTGCTAGATAAGGCACCGGACCGGCCTGGATGCTTTCTCGTTCGCTGAGGGAAGTAGGGGTGGAAATATCGGAGGCTGAGAGCAAAATCTCTCAATACTCTATGGACACCAGCGTGCTGCCAGAAGACGGAAATAATTCAAGTGTTAGTTCCCTGTACAAAAAGTGGCAGAAGGTTATACCTATTAACTGCAGACCAGTCAGAGGCACTTCATAGTGTGGCAACTTCTAGAGACTAAAGTATTCTGAGAACAAAATACGATGTCACTGAGAAAAATATGGTTTAATAAAGAACAGCCAACACGGTCTAACAAAGCGGATAAATTTTATCAATGAAGTAACGAAGAGTTTGGAGGAAGGTTCGTCAGTTGGGTGTCGTTCAATGGATTTTCAAAAGGCTTATTAGGATGTGTTGTGTAAGACACTCGTAAGCAAAATAGAAGTCCACGGTTATAGAGGGACGGTGACAGCGTAGAAAAATAATTGTCTGGGATACTGAAAGCAGAGAGGGTTGGTGAACGGCTCTTTTTCTGTATGGAGGGAAGTCTGCAGTGCTGTCATCCAATGTTTTTTTATTGGGACAACTGCTGTTTGCGATCTCTATATATCAATGTTCAATGTAGTAAGACAACTGCCAGTGCCTCGCTTGGTGCAGAGTAGGAACTGGACTTGGAGGCTGGTATTTCCTAAGCAATTGCGCATCTGACCTCGTATATAGTTCGCGTCAATGGGTGTCGAAATATCTATATAAAAGGCGACCGTGTACTAGATTTTATAGGTCGAACCAAAGAGTAAAGCAAGTCAAATGGCAACGGCACTTGTGAGCATATTATTCGACAGATTGCAACTGCAGGTCTGTTTTCATATCTGCAAGTTCTCATATTGGGAAAGATAATGAGGTGTTGGTACACGTGCAGAGAAGGTTTACCAGAATGATACCAGGGATGTGGACATTTTTAGTCAATGGCTCGTTGTAATTACCTGATGTTTGTTGGCAATCTGTCTGAAGACCGTGCACCTACCTTCGCAGTCCAGATTATTTTCCGTGAATGAGCTCGACTGAAGATGACCAACTAAAATCTTCAAAGCTGGGTAATGAGGGCACCAGGTGGCAAATAACTCAGCTGCTTTCCTTCTCGCCAAACCCAGGACGAGTTGACGTTGCATCGCTGAGCACAAAATAGGAGGCAAAGGATGGACAAAATGTCTACGCACCGCGGATAGCGTGGTGATGACCTCGGCTATCGGATATAGAGGTGAGCAACCAATATGATTGAATGAATGAAGGTCCTGGCCTATGAGAAGTGGCTAACTATAATGACCATGCACACACCGCAAAAAAGATGATTTCGAGGCGACATGATTCCTGTCTTCACCAAGCTGAATGGGTGAAATTCAGAATAAATTTACACAAACACTATTTCAGTTAGCGCATAGTGAATCTGTGGAGAAGTGCACACTCGGGAGTCAGAAGCTTGAAGCAGGGAATGTTGATTCTTTGAAACACGGAGCACATAGGTTTATCCTATGAAATAACATTATGTGATTTAGCACACAGAGAAATTGCGCAACAGGTTCATACACTCTCTCTTAGTTTGGAACAATATTGGTTTCTCACTCGTGGGTAAGAACAATTATTTGTGGTGGATATTGGACCAGGACAACACCAACCATTTCTTTATACGCAACCCACGAGACTGCTAGCGAAACGAGTCTTATAACAGTGACCTCAAACGTCATTCATGAGCTCTGATCACAATCCACAACCACAGTCGATTAACGCAACAGGTAACTGGTCTGACTCAGGTACAAGCACACCCTGACCTGCTGTCGAACAGGTCACCTTCAAGCTGGATCAGCCCCCATGAGATCCTGCTTACCGCCTCCACGGAATCCAGTCAGCAGTTCGTGCCAGAGGAGAATCATTGGTGTTTCACAATCATTTGTGCAAGTAGCCTATTCCCAGTGGAGACAGTTCTGGTATATAAAGACTGGCAGCTTTGAGTGTCCAACACTGACACCCTATCCGCTGGTGATACACAATGTTGAGAGCGTTAGACTTCATTCCGTGGCAGTACCTGTCAACACTTTTTCGGATAATGATAGTTTATTATCCTATTCTTGCAGCTATTGGTATTTCAGGTAATTAGTTAAATACATATTTTACTTGTGTCCCGATGTAGCACAAGTTTGCGAATGGCTCACACATCAAATTCTCATCCTCCAGTTGTGACTCCTGTTTCGCTGATGTCTTTTCTGATGTCTGTATAAAAATAAGATATTGTCGTGTGCTGAACCCTCTCTGCTCTCGTTGTGAGATTAATAATGCCTCAAAAATATTTTTGAACATATTGCACCCTTCAATCCATGATTGTTTTTGGAACACTGCTGTGTGAATGCAGTTTGAGCAAAATATAATCAACTTACGCAGCTCGCAGGTAAATATGTTTGTGTGCTGTTCATTTATCTCTCAGCGAATCTGTTGGCCATTGTGGTCCTCTCCCGGGGAAAGTGTGGCCTCTCAAAATGTAACACCGTCTACCTGGTGGCCATGGCAGTGGCCGATCTCCTGTTCGCCATCAACGATGTGGTTTTGAACGCAATCTATTCTCTTTATTTCAATCACACATTTCTGGACATCACTCCCGTGTGTTCACTCAGAATGGTGCTGATGTCGGCGGTGACACACATGTCAGTCTGGTTCACAGTGGCTTTCACCTTTGATCGCCTGGTCGCCATCTGTTGGGTGAAACTGAAAACAAGTTATTGCACCGAGAGTACAGCAGCCGTTGTTTTTGGAGTGATTTCTTCTCTGAACTGTTTCGTCAGCATTCCCTGGTACTTTATGTTTGAGCCCAGAGAGATACTGAACAATGTGCCGTGGTTTTGCCAATACAAAGAGACTTACTACACCTCTCCCACATGGATTGTATTTCACTGGTTTGACACAATAATAACACCGTTTGTTCCATTCTTTCTGATTTTGCTGATGAACGTAGTGACAGTCAGACACATTTTAGCGGCCAACAGAATCCGCAGAAAACTCCTGCACCAGAAAAGTGAAAGTGGTAATGATGCAGAGATGGAGAACCGAAGAAGATCCATCATCTTACTCTTCGCCATATCAGGCAGCTTCATCCTGTTGTGGCTGATGTATGTTTTACATTTCATATTATCACGATCGTTAAACAGTTATTACTATCAAAGTTACAGAGACCCAGTATTTGTTGTCGAACAAGTGACAAACATTCTTAAAGTTTTGAGTTGCTGCACAAACACCGTAATTTATGCTTTCGCACAATCTAAATTCAGAGAGGAAGTCAAATATCTAGTGATCTATCCGTTTGAACACATATTTAAACTATGTAAATAAAGGGAAACCTTTGTCACTTGGTGTAATTTGTGAAACGCTGACAATGAAACATAACGTATTGAGGCAATTGATAGCTTGGCATTCATTTCAAGCGGTTTGGAGCAATAGTAATAATCTACGCGATTGATAAATAGCATTACCACGGCATCTGAAAGCGTTTGAAAGAATATACTGTCAATAAGGTTCCAATTAATGGATGAATGGGGCTCAATGACCTTTAAGCCTACCTATTGCTCCGCGACGGTCCCTCTATGTTCTTTAATACTATTACTGTTATCACTTTAATCCAGATTCCTTTGAAACTACGCCCACTCGATGTCAACAAGTAGCAGTTACTTGCTGCTGTTTAACCAGAAAATTATTTTAAACATAACTTATCACGAGCTCAAACGTGAATAAAATACTAATGAATAGATTAATCAAATAGGTGTTGATTAGGCAAGTTGAATTAACGGCCAAAATCCTATGTTAGGAAGGTTAGAAATGCATCAGAGAGAGGAAAGATACGTGGATCAGTGTGAAGGGAGCAACAGTCTGATCGTTTATGTCGAATTATTGGGTGAGGAAAGAATCGACGTTGTTTCTAATACATAATAATTCAATCGTATATTGCTCTTTGATTAATTTTCAATTGAAGAAAATCAAGTGTACTCTTGAGTTTGATATTTATTAGTCATTGAGAGAGGCTTCGAGAATTGAGTCGAATTATGTGGTTGATAAACACCGGAATTTTATGGTGTAAAATGCTTGTACGAGAAGCTGAAGTATCCACAGTTTCCGTTCTGTCTTTCGTTATTCGCTGAGTTAATAATAATAATAATAATAATCCTTGCATTTGATATAGCGGTTTTCATGTCAGAGGACGTCCCAAAGCGCTTCACAGAACACACTCTAAAGTGAATTGACTGTATATTTTATCAGCCAATAAATAAATCACCAGATTTGAACAAAGCCACTGTGTCATATTGCATTCTCTTGTTACTCTAAAGATCGGCAGTTCAATTCGAGTCTGTAAGTATGTTGACCCCAGCAATGCTGGAGATTAGTATTCCTGTTATCAGCCGCGCGGCAATCACTATAATAATAATAATAATAATAATAATAATAATAATCCTTGCATTTGATATAGCGCTTTTCACGTCGTGAGGACGTCCCAAAGCGCTTCACAGAACACACTGTAAAGTGAATTGACTGTATAGTTGTGGGCGAACGCGGCAGCCAATTGTGCACAGCAATGTCCCACAAACAGTCGTAGATTGAAAATGACCGATTTAATTATTGTTTTTGGTTTTTTTGGAGGGATTATTATTAGGCTCTGTGTGGAGTAAGGAAACTTGCCCAAGGTTTCGCCCTCTGCCTGGAATTGAACTCAGGTCCCTCACTTGCAAAGCGAGTGCTCTAACCACTGAGCTACAGGACTCCACTATCTGGCGCTGGAGGAGTTGGCGGTGGCTAAGGATGCGATTGATTAGAGAAATGCTCGCCTTCCTGACCTACTGCAGCAATGGCCGGCATCCAGACTGATAACATCACCATCGGGCCAGATGTGGCCCGCGGGCCGCCATTTAGACACCACTGTTGTACAGTATCGAGACACTTCATTGTGCAGGCTGTGAATTTGCAGTGAAGTGAGTGTCCAATTTTAAGTTGGTGTGTTGTCAACCAGGACTCCGGGAGAAACTCACTTGTACTTTTGTGTCCTGTGGTTGTACAGAATTATGCAAACTTATTTTGTATATTCAGACTCACACACAAACAAACGCACGAACACCCCAACGCTGAAACACACACACACACACACACACACAGAATGATACCCACAAATACAGAAATATACACACTGGCATATAAACGCAAATAGGCAAACGCACACCGACACACAATCACATTAACACAGACACACAGAAACGCATACGCACACACACACAATCGCACAGACGAAATCGAAGTCAAACAGCAGAACACAACGCAAATTTTAATTTGTGCAGAGGCCTCCATGCCAGGCGATATCTCAGACACAGATATAAAGACAGAGAGAGAGAAACACGGAGAAACACTGTATAGTTTGAGACCCCACATGCCAAACGACTGCGAAGATGGCGGAAAGTGAACCTGGTGGACCGTGCTCCTTGTTTGCCAAACAAATTCCTGTATTATTGTGTTCGGATCCAAGGCTGGTGGGAACTACATAAAAAATCAGTTAATGTCTGTTTGTATTGCTTCTCATGACTGTTGGTGCACAGATGCTTAACGTCTCGGAATTTGTTACGCCATCATTTAAACAGGGCCTAAAATAAGGATAAAGTTTCTCCCTGAAACTGTGGTTTCAAGTGTGGAGATGAGATATGTTATCGGTGTCGCAAAATGTCACCCGCCACCACCCATAGGCCAGGTAGAACCCCAGTTTCCAGAGTTTCTCTCTCAGGGTCAGGCGGGTACCAGGTGAGGTCACTTTCTTATTGATCACCTTTTCTCAGCCAGTATTCGAGAGTGAATCTTGTTCTTAACCGTCGGACCGAGCTCTACCTTTCTTTGTTCAGAATCACCAAGACACAACTTAGCCCTGGCAGCAAACCGTACGTTTATAGATGACTTCAGCAAATGAAGGACATAACATCAATGTAAATTTTTACTCATTGAAGCAATATTTTGGAAGCTAAGCACGACAATCCGTCCAAGAAAATGGTTACATCTTCAACACAAATTTTAAATAATCTTTCTTTGAATTTGGGCGGTCGAAGCAAAATGCCTACCATACTAACAATATAAAGCTGGGGGGTTAGAACTGATTGGGGTGAGCAACGGAAAGATTCATAGATTCGTAGATGATTAGAATGTTACTGTACAGAAGGAGGCCATTCGGCCCATCCTCCTACCAACGGAAACAGCTTTTCCTTATCTAGCCTGTCGAAGTCTTTCATGATCTTGAAGACTTCGATCAGGTCCCCGCGTAACCTTCTCTACTCTAATGGGAAAAGTTCTAACTTCTTCAGCCTGTCATCACAGCTAAGGTTCCCCATTCCCTGTATCATTCTCGTGAATCTCCTCAGCACACGTTACAAGCCTTAATGTGCTTCCTGAAGTAAGGTGCCCAGAACTGGACACAGTACTCCAGCTGAGGCCTATCCAGTGTTCTGTGTAGATTAACCATAACCTCCCTACTCTTATACTTTTTTCTCCTACTAATAAAGCTCTGTACGCCAAATGCCTCTTTTACTGCCTTATCAGCGTGCCCCGCTAACTTTATTGATGCAGTTACTTGAACACACAGATCTCTCTGTACTTTCACCCCACCCCCCCTTAAGATTGAGCTACCAAGTCTATATTGCCTCCTATCTTTTTTTCCTACCTAAGTATATCACCTCACACTTGTCAAGATTGAAATCCATCAGCCACATGTCAGCCCATTCCACCATTTTATTTATGTCTGCCTGCAGTTGGTAACAGTCCTCCTCACTATTTACTACCCTATCTAACTTTGTACCATCTGTAAACTTGGAAATTGTGCACTCTATGCCCAAGTCCAGATAATTAGTATACATTAGGAAGAGCAGTGGTCCCAATAACGGAGCCTAGGTGACAACGCTTCTCACCTCCTTCCATTTCGAGAAACACCCATTAACCGCCACACTCTGCTTTCTGTCACCATTTCTCCAGCCATTCATAACATAAGAACATAAGAATTAGGAGCAGGAGTAGGCCATTCGGCCCCTCGAGCCTGCCCCGCCTTTCGATAAGATCATGGCTGATCTTTTGGCCTAACTCTAATTACCTGCCCTATCGGCATATCCCCTAATCACTCTGTTTTTNAAAAAATCTATCAGTCTCAGCCTTGAAGATGTTCAAGGACTGAGCATCTACAGCCTTCTGGGATAGTGAATTCCATAAATTCACTCCCCTCTGAGTGAAGAAATATTTCCTCAACTCTGTTCTAAAAGGCTGACTTTTAATTTTAAGTCTGTGAACACTGGTTATAGATTCTCCTAACAGTGAAACAGAACCTCAGTGTCTACTTTATCCAGGCCTTTCAGAATCTTATATTTTTCAATAAGATCTCCCCTAATACTTCTGAAATTCAATCGTTCTTGCGCCTGATGCTTTCATTATGGTGCCTTGTTGCCCGAGGTACCGGGAGTAACCCAGAGATCACCAACTTTGATGTTCTGGACTTGAAGCTGCTCCCCAGCTTTAGTTACACGCACTGGAGCATCTCAGCCCTCTTCTTACTGATATCGTGGGTTCCCACATGCACCACAGCTTCTGGACCTTCTCCTTCCCCCCGAAGAATCTTGTCCATGCACCCAATGAAGTCCACTACACTTGCACCAGGAAGGCAGCAAACCACCCTATCCTCATGGTTCTGATTACAGAAGATTCTGTCAGTGCCTCTTACTGTTGTATCCCCTTCACACATCTATTGCCCTTGAGAACCACGCCCTTGTCCTGTTGGACAGAATGTCCACTGCTGTCCTCACAGAGGCTTCCAGGCACTCGATAACTAATTTCGAGTACCGATTAGAGACTGGTACTCTGTTCGGTTTGCTCTGCCTTGAACAAGCCCTCTACTTGCCCCGTCGCACTGTCAACCAATCACATTGAGCACGAATAAAGGTTGGCTGCGTGTTGGGCTCCTCTGGGAGTGTTCTTTTTCTTGAAATCTGACCTTCCGATAGCTCCAGTACGCCTCTCTCATGGCTCCCGTACAGTGATGGGCTGCTAAAAGTGAGTCCCAGGGGAGTGAGGGCCTCCTCCACCATGCTGTCCAGGATCCCCTGACTGTCCCTCATGAAGCGCAGTGTCTGCAAATGAGACACCAGCTAAGCTGTTCTAAGTTTGATCTTGCTCAGTTGCAGAAATTTGCTGTAGTGACGTGACCTGGGCTCAGGTTGCCCTCCATCAACACCCACATACCACATTCCTCGCATATCACCTGCCAGGCCATTATCTATCTCCTCTTACTTCCCCCTCGATATATAACCTGCAACTACTTTCCCATCTGCACCCAATTCCCACTCTCACCAAATTCCCTCACAATCTGGACTGGCCTCACTCCGGAGGTAATTCACTCTGGGCTCTCTGCTGGGCTCATTCCCCAACTCAGTCAGTGAGAGAGACAGACACAGAGACACAGAGACAGAAACTGTGTGGACATGTGTCTGTCTCTGTGTCTCTGTCTCTCACTCTGACTACAGCTCCCAGGATGCCACGCGCGGCCCGACATCGTCACCAGAGGGCTCTGAGCCGTGAGGCATGCCGGGAGCTGTAGTTTCCGGGTCTGTGCCGCAGGCTGTGGCTGTGATTGTGACGGCACAGAGAGAGAGGGACAGAGAGAGACTGTGACTGACCAGTGGTCGCCATGTCCTCTCTCTTTAAAAATAATAATAATAAACCTTTGCATCGGATACAGTGCCTTATCACAGCTTCTCGACGTCTCAAAGCGCTTCACCGAATAGACGATAAGATGTCGTGACTGAATATTTGTGGGCGAAACGCGGCAGCCAATTGCGCACAGCCGCGTCCCCACAAACAGTCGTGGGTTGAAATGAACAATTTCATGATTGCTTTTTTCAGGGATTAGTGTCAGGCTTTTTAGTGATTTTGAATAAGAGACATAAAAAATTAACATATGAATAATAATTAATAAATAATAAGTAATATTAATAATAAAACCTGGGAGTTTTGGAAACATTTCTTCACTTTGAAAAATATTTCCCACTCTCTCTTTCTCTCTCTCCCTCTCTCTGTGTGTCTTTGTTGTGCTACCAATTTTCGATCTCTCTCCCTCACTAGACTCGCCACGAACGGTCACAATATGCATGACTTGATGACAGATCAGACTGTTATATTTATACGAGGCCTGTTATACAGCGATCAGGATATGATAAAGAAATCAGAGCCTGTTTGAAGGTGGTAGGACAGGTAGAAAACTCTTTCAAAAAAAGGGTACTGGATTCCAAGCTTGATCAACAGGGGCATATTATACAAACGTCAGGAATATATGACGTACTGATATAAATCATTGGTTGAGCCTCAGCTATTGTACTGTTTTCGGTTCACGGCTCCAAACATCAGGAAGGATGTCAAGGCATTGCGCAGGATCCAAATGAGATTGACCAGGATGATACCAGGAAATAGCAACTTCAGTTATCAGGAGAGGCTATGGAAGCATTAATCTCCCTGGAGCAAAGAAGTTTAAGAGTTGAGTTAATAGAAGTATTCCCAATTTTGAGGGGTTTAAACAGAGTAAATAAGGAGAAAATTTTGCCACTGGCTTGTCGGTCGGTAACGCAAGGGCACAATTTAAAATAGTTGCTGAAAGAAACAGATGGGAGAAGATGAAATTTCTTTTCAAGCAGCAAGTTGTTTCCATCTGGAATGCATTGCGTGAAAGGGTTTTGGAAACCGATTCAATCCAAACTAATTATGTGGGGGTGAGGGTGGGGCGAGGTGGGGGTATGGGGGGGCAAGGGAAACTTTCCTGAACTATTGGGAGAGTGCAGGTGAGTAGAGTTGATTTGGATAGCCGCTTTCAGATAGCCGGCAAAGACAGTGTGGTCTGAATGGCCTCCTTCTGTTCTGTATAATGCTGTGATCCTATGATTCTCCGAATGACAAAATCCAGTCCCGAGCACCAACTGAACTGATCCTAACTGAAAAACTGGCCTTTAGATGGGAAGTTTCGTTCATGAAGCTTCCATGTTCATTAATCAATGACTTTTTTAAAAATTTCTACCGTTTAATTCCTTTCGTGTTACATAATTTGCAGCATAAATACAGTGCAGGCTTCTGATCATAAATTTTGTGATTCGCTTTCATAAAAATAGTGCTTTGTCAAACTTTTAACAGCTGCAAGCAGTGGAAGAAACTATGTTCAACATAAAATCACTCTACTGTATTTAGTCACTATATTATGGCTCAGTTTCATTTGAGATAACAGGCGGAACTCGAAGATGTCTATCTCACAATATTAAGGAGAACATTCAATGTTATATCAACGTGTACAAGCAGAAGGAATTCAATATATTAGCGGAACGGGCCGATCGGTGAAAGCTGAAGTTTAATCAAGCAAAATGTAAGATTACCATTTGGGCAGAAAGGACGAGGGAAGGTTATACATACTGACTGGCAGTATCTTGCGAGTAGCAGAGGAGCAAAGGCACATTAGAGGTGGCTTTATCTCTGTAACTGGAAGTGGCAAGCAGCATATCCTTCAGATTGTTGGATGTCAAAATATCTGTGGAAATCTGACAGTATTCTTGGTTCTATAGGTAGAGTCATAGAAAACAAAATTCAGCTGTCAATGGCATATTTGTGCATATCATTGGTTACATTGCAACTGCAGCGCTGTGTTCAGATTTCTCGTATTAGGAAAGATTAAAAGGTATTGGAATGGATGCAAAGGAGATGAACAAGAATGGTGTCAGTGAAGAGGGCCAGTTAATAAATATCTGATTGTGTGTTGCCTTATATTTGGTGGTCATCTGTCTGATCAGTCCAGAGCAGACAAAACAAATGGTGTGATTGAGCTCGGCTGCAGATTCGCCAGTCACAGCTTCAAAGCCTGTCACTGAGAGAACTGGCTGGCAAGCATCCAGATGCCTGTCCTTGTCGCATCACCTAACCTATATATATTATGTGAAACTGGGTACATGATAGGAGAGTAAATATAGTCAGAATGTATATCGCTTCGTCGGATGTGCTGATGAACTGTTAGATACAGAATAGGGCGACTTAAGTGATTTAGGGAACAGAGGAACTGGACTGAGAGAAGGGACTAAGTAAATATGTTCACACTGGAAGAAGGACATGGAGAGGCAACGTGATTGCTGTCCTTAAGATTCTAACGTGGCCATATAACACAGATCATTACAGGCTGTCTCAACTTGTCCAGAACAGCAAAACCCGAGGACACGGCCTGCAAATGAAGGGTGTAAATTCAGTACGATTCAACGAAAACAAATTTTCAGTGAGCGACTAGTGAACACGTGGAACAGATTCCCATGGGAAATGGTTGAAGCAGCAACTGTTGATTCTTTAAACACACATTAGAGAGATTTTTTTCGGAATATAACAATATGAAATATAGTACATAGATTGTTCGGGGCATATGTGCACTTGACCGCCAGAGAGTTGGACGAACTGGATGCACCATTTTTTCTCGTGTAGCATATCTTCTGGTCAAATGCACTTTCTTTTTNCACGTCAAACGAATATCTAAATGATTCACATGATGTCGTTTGCATCTGTAAAGCAACACTTCTGTGCAGTTGCACAGCAAAATCCCAAAAGCAGACAAAATACTGTATTGAAATCATTTTGAAATGCTATGGAATATATTTATCTGTGACAAATGATTCACTTTGATCTTGTTAAACTCGAAAACAATCTAAGATGCATCTAAGCAACTACTCTTGGGACCCAAACATTTCTTCTAGCAAACCTGTGCTTTATACTCTCCAGTAATAATTAAAAGTATTGCGAGCCTCCAGGGAGATAATGAGCATTCAATAACAGAAACTGTTTTATTTCAATTTGTAATATATATATGTGGATCTTTGTCAGATGTTTTAAAATCAACAGCAAATTAAACTTCAACAGTGGCCTCCACTCGTGATAGAGTATCAGTTATTGCAAGTGGGATTAAAAGAATATGCATCAATCAAACAAACACCAAATCAAAATTCATTCAGCTTTATTGCTCAGCTCTGTGAGAGTGTGGATCATGAATGAATAGATAGCAGTTACTAAAAAAATAATCGGTGCTCCGGGTGGATGTGCCATCCGGACCGGACGGAATGCATTCTTGTTTACTGAAACAAGTAAGGGTGGAAATAACGGATTCTCTGGGCAAAATATCTCAATTTTCTTTGAACACCGGTGTGCTGCCAGAGGACGGAAGTGATGCAACTGATAGTCCCCAGTCCAAAAACTGGCAGAAGGATTAACCCGGTAACTGGAGGCCAGTCATAAGCTCTTCAGTTGTTGGGCAACTTCCATAGACGACAATCTTCCAGAGACAAAAGGCATATTCACTTAGAAATATATGGTTTAATAAAGAACAGCCAACACGGTCTAACAAAGCGGATATATTATTTATGAAGGAACGAAGAGGGTGGAGGAAGCTTATTCAGATCGTGCAGTTTACATGGAATTTCGAAAGGCTAATAGTATAGTTCTATGTAAGACACTTGTAACAGAACAGAAGACCACGATTTTAAAGCGACGGTGGCAGCATGGAAAGAGAATTGTCTCGGATAACGAAAGCAGTGTGTGGTGGTGAAAGGTTGTTTTTCTCTGTCGAGGGAATTCTGCAATGCTATCCCCCAGTGATGTGTATTGGGACCACTGCTGTTTTTGATCCCTATATATAAATTTCCATTGTAGTAAGACAACGTTAACGAATAGTATATCTGGAGATAATGCACCATAGGGAGTCAGATGCTTGCAGCAGGGAGTGTTGATTCTTTGAAACACGGATCACTTAGTTTTCTCTTATGAAATAACATTACGTGATTTGGCACAGAGTGAGATTGCACAATAGATTCACCCACTGTCATAGTTTAGGACAATATTATTTTCACTCTCACTGTGTAAGAACAATTCTTTTTGATGGATATTGTGCCAGGACAAGACCAACTATTTTTATATCCAACCCACGGGCCTGGTTAGGAAACCCGTCTTATAACATTGACCTCAGCCAGCATTCATGCTCTCTGATCAGAACTCACAACCACAATCATTTACTCAACATGTAACTGGCCTGACTCAGACACAGGCTCACCCTGACCACTACAAGTGTTAGATTTCATTCCAGCATTCTGTTGTTCAACACGTCACCCCAACGCTGGCTCAGGCCCCATGAGATCATGCCAACCTCCCCCAAGGAATCCAGTCAGCAGTTCGTGGCAGAAGAGAAACATTGGTATTTCGCAATGATTTGTGCAAATATCTTATTCCCATTGGAGACAGTTCTGGGATATAAAGACTGGCAGCTTTGAGTGTCCAGCACTGACAGCCTATCCGCTGGTGATACACAATGTTGAAGGCTATAGCCTTCATTCCGTGGCAGTACCTGCCAACACTTTTTCGGATAATGATAGTTTATTATCCTATTCTTGCAGCTATTGGTATTGCAGGTAATTAGTTAGATACAAATTTTACTTGTATCTCGATGTACCACAAGTTTGCGCATGGCACACACATCTATTTTTACTTCTCCAGCTGTGACTTCTGTTCCGCTGATGTCTTTTTTGATGTCTCTATAAAGATAAGATGTTGTCGTTTGCTGAACCCTCTCCACTCTCGCTGTGAGACTGATAGTGTGTCTCTTCTTATTTGAGGGTATGCTCGTTACTACGTGTGTTAAAATGGTGACCGTAGGTGCAGTCCTAAAAGAATATCTTTCGGTCTGATCTGACGGTCGCTCAAATGGGTGTGATTTGGAGACATTGAGCATCCAGTGTTTCAGGACACATTGGCTGTAAGAATATCTGGTGGTGAGGAAATATTGATCAGATGAGTGAGCCAATTCTGTCAGTAGGTTGAGAGACAGAGGTATGCCAGGGCAGGAAATGGTTTGCAAATATTTTGAGTATCTTTATTTCAATGTGTTTTCTGGAAAGGAGGCAGGGAATCCTGGCGATGACTGGAGTGATGGAAGTGCGGAGATTGTGTGAGAGTGGACATATTTGGAATTGTTTTCAATGAGTTGGATGTTGTGAATGGAGGGTGTTGGGGTGACCAGTGTGAAAAATAGAGAATCTCGAAATTTTCGATGTCTGAGTATAAATAGCTCGATTAAGCCCTCTATTTCTTTTGACGTTATTGCGAATTATGCTGTTCGTGAGGCGAATTCTTTTCACATTTATACAGTGGAATTTTTAACACCATCTTCAATTAGTAGAGGTGAATTTACGTTTGTAAATGTTACGTATGTTCTCATCTGCAGGAACACATGTTGATACTAAATATGGTCCACATCTTCAAATTTATATTAAATGGTTATACTTGACAATGTCCTGTCAGAATGTAAAATGTTTGTAACCAGAGAAGAGCAATAAATATTTGAGGATACAAACTTTATTTGGTGTATACATGGCCAGGAAATTTGGAGAGAGTTCATTCTATTTTCTGGTAGTGTCACAGGAGATCTTTCATGTCATACCTGTGTTTGATCATTTCAATATTCCTTATTAATGATTTGAATTTTTTTTTTCTCAATGGGCTCATCAATCCATGAGCATTGATGATACACTGCTGCGTGAATGCACTTTGAGCAAAATACCATCTCCTTACGCAGCGCACAGGTAAATATGTTTGTTTGCTGTTCCATTTTCTCACAGCGAATCTGTTGGCCATTGTGGTCCTGTCCCGGGGAAAGTGTGGGCTCTCAAAATGTATCACTCGCTACATGGTGGCCATGGCAGTGGCCGATCTCCTGTTCGCCATCAACGATGTGGTTTTGAACGCAATCCATTCTCTTTATTTCAATAACACATTTCTGGAAATCACTCCCGTGTGTTCACTCAGATTGGTGCTGATTTCGGCTGTGACACACATGTCAGTCTGGTTCACAGTGGCTTTCACCTTTGATCGTCTGGTCGCCATCTGTTGGGTGAAAATGAAAACACGTTATTGCACCGAGAGAACAGCAGCCGTAGTTGTCGGAGTGATTTCTGCTCTGAGTTGTTTCATCAGCATTCCCTGGTACTTTATGTTTGAGCCCAGAGAGATACTGAACCAAGTGCCTTGGTATTGCAAGGCCAAAGCGGTTTTCTACACCTCTCCCACATGGATTGTGTTCCACTGGTTTGACACTATAATATCCCCGTTTGTTCCATTCTTTCTGATTTTGCTGATGAACGTGGTGACAGTCAGTCACATTTTAGCGGCCAACAGAATCCGCAGAAAACTCCTGCACCAGAGAAGCAATAGTCTCAGTGATGCAGAGATGGGGAATCGAAGAAAATCCATTATCTTACTCTTCGCCATATCCGGCAGCTTCATCGTGTTATGGCTGATGTATGTTTTAGAGTTCATATTATTACGAACGTTTGACAATTACTTGTACATCAGTTACAATGACCCAGTGTTTATTGTCCAACAAGTGACAGACATGCTGAAGGTTTTGAGTTGTTGCACAAATACAGTCATTTATGCTTTAACACAATCTAAGTTCAGAGAGAATGTCAAATATCTTATCATCTATCCGTTTAACCACATATTTAATCTAAATAAGTAAAGTGAAACGTGTGCCGCTCGTTTAATTTGTGAAAAGTTGAAAACGAATCATAATTTTATGAGCAACTGATAGCCTGGCTTTTATTTAAATCGGTGCACTGCACTAATCATAATACTTGTAATGGATATAGAACATTACCACGCCATCTGAAAGGCTTTCACAGAATATACTGTCAAATAGGTTCCAATTAACGAATGAATGGGGCTTCATGATCTGTAAGCCCCCTTGTTGCTCAGTGAAATTGCTTCCAGATACTTTGATATAATTATTACTACTATTATTATTTTATTCCAGATTCCTTTCAAAATACGCTCAGACAAAATCAACAAGGAGCAAATGCGTGTTGCTGTTTAACCAGAATGTTTTTTTAAACATAAACTCATCACGAGCAAAAATGTGACTAAAAATAAATGAATAGATTATTCAAATACTTGTTGATTAGGCAAGTGGATGTAACGGCCAACCCTATATGTTAAGAAGGTTATAAATGCAAAAGAGAGAGTAGGGAGACGTGGTTCAATTGGGAAGGAACAGCAGCTTGTTCGTTTATGTGGGGCTATTGGGTGAGGAGAGGATCGAGGTGGCTTCTAAAATAAAGGAATTTAATCGTGTATTGGGCTTGGGTTAATTTTAAAGGGAAGAAAATCGAGCGTTCTCTTGAGGACTGCATTTACAGATTTATTTACAGATGCTTCGAGAGTTGTGACAAATTGTGTTGCAAATAAACACTGAAAATTTACCTGTAAGATACTTGTACTAGTAGCTGAATTGTATACAGTTTCTGTTCCGCCTTTCGTTATTTGCTGAGTTACCTTATCAGCTAATAAACAATTTACCTAATTTGAACAAAGCAACTGTTTCATATTGTATTCTCTTGTTACTCTAAAGTTTGGAAATTCAATTCGAGTCTGTAGGTGCGTTGACCCCAGCAATGCTGGAGTTTGTTATCGCTGTTATTAGCCACGCGGCAATCACTATCTGCATCTGGAGGAGTTGGCGGTGGCTAACGGTGTGATTGATTAGACAAATGCTCGCCTTCCTGAGCCACTTCAGCAATTGCCGGTATTATTCCACTCTCCGCACTCAGGCCTCCCAACCGCCGGGTCCTCCTGCTGCCACACGAGGACGTTCAACAGGGAGGGAGGGGATGGTTGAAGGTTGGAAATGGTATCTCGCCAAAAAAATTCACCACCGGGACACATGTGGCCCGCGTGACGCCATTTGGACATGCCTTTTGTAAAGTATCGAGGCAGTGTATTGCGTAAGTGATTGTAGTTATCAAATTGCAGTGAAGTGAACGTCCAATTTTTATTGATGGTGTTGTCAGCCAGGAAACCAGGAGAAACTCACTTCTATTTTTGATACATGTCATTCCCCAGGATATGGACAAACAAATATATATAGAGAGACTTAGCCACAAACACACACACCGACGCACACACACACAACATCACAGAATTACAATCAAAGACAGATAAACACACACAAACGCACACAGATATGTAAAGAGCGAATGAAATGCACAGGCACATATGCAAACAGAGACGCACACATACACACTCACAAAACACACACACAGACACAAGCAGAGTCGCTAATAACAACAAGGAAAACATAAATTTGTACAGCTCCCTCCTTGCCACGGGTTGTCCCAGTTACATACGCACAGACAGAGAGAGACACACAAAGACATATAGGCATTGTAAAGTTTTGTACAATTCATGCCAAGCGACTGCAAGAAGGTTGGAAGGCAATCGAGATGGATTTGATGTTTGGCTCAGGAAATTCCTATTTTGTTATTTTCTTATGATCGTATCCCAGACAGCGGTGAAATAAAGTCAAACGCCGTTCATATCTAATGGTTCCTGCTCATTAAACTGTCAGCGGGAACATTCGCCACGAATCAGTGTTGATCCCGCAATCATTTGCACAGGGACTGAAGTAAGAATAAACTTTTCTGTGCAAGTGTGTTTGAGAGCGTACGGTTGAGACATATTATCAGTGCTGCAGAATGCCACCTGTCCCACCCCAGTGTCGAGGTGGACTCCCAGGACCAGCGTTTCTCTCTCAGGCGGGTACCAGGTGAGGTCAGAGCTTCATATTCATCCCCAATTCTCAGTCACAATCCAAGATTGAGTCTTGTTCTGAACTGTCACACAACGGGACAGGTGTGAGCCCTAAAGTTCTTCATTTGATCGTCAGCGAAAAAGAGTGGTGCTGAGGCAGCAAGACGAACGTGTGGGGAAGTCCTAAAAAAACTGAAAGCCATCACATTAATTTAGTTTTTCACAGCACGGTACAATAATATTGCACATTCTTGAAAGAAATTTGTTTCAAGTTTATTACAAATTTATATTAATATAACGCGTATCAATTTGGGAGGTCCAGGCAAATGCTCACCGTATTCATCGAGGAGGGGGGTCAGAGCTGAATGGGGTAAGTTGGGGAAAATTGATCCCTGGCGAGGGCAAAGATATAGGTCTTGAGACAGACTTGGATAAGTTAATCCAGGGTGTCAGGCAAAACAACTGCGGAATTGAGATACAGAGTGTGCCCAGAATGGCGGAAAGCCCCACGCTGTGTGTAATGTGAGATACTTAATGCAGCCTGGTAATGTTGGACCGTAGAGAATACCTTCTTGCTTCTGGAGTCCTGCAGTTCAGTAGTTAGAGCACTCTCCTTGCTTGTGAGACACCTGTGTTTAGTTCCAGGCAGGGCGAAATCTTCGGTGAGTTCCACTCCTCCACAAGCCACATAATAATCCCTCCAAAACAAAACAATAATAAATTGGTCATCTTCAATCCACGACTCTTTGTGGGATCCTTCTGTGCGCAAATAGCTTCCGCTATTCGCCCACAAATATACAGTTAACTCACTTTACAGTCTAATCTTTGAAGCGCTTTGAGACGTCGAGAAGACGTGAAAAGCGATTCATCAAATGCAAGGATTATTATTATTTTTCATATTATTATTATCTGGATGTGACAGAAGTAGGGTGGTGGCGAAACTTTGATCCTTATGGACAGGGACGTGGACAGCCAATGGAGGACACGTAGACAGTGCTTTACTGGCAGGTCGTGTATTTTGTGCACAGCGGAATCCAGCGGACTGCTTGCGGTTCGAGGGCTCAACTCTGCACCAATCTACGCAAACACTATATCAGTCAGCGAATAGCGAACTTGTGGAACAGGCTCCCGAGGGAGACGGTTGAAGCAGGAAGTATTGATTCTTTGAAACACAGATTAAATAGTTTTATTTGAGGAAATAACACGATCTGATACAGCACACAGGAGTTCGGGACATACGTGCATGTGACCGCATGGCAGTTCGAAGGCGAAATAGATGGATCCTGATCTTTTTCCATTCAGCATTTCGGATATAATTCTGTTCTTAAAGCACATGAGTTACCGAGATCTTGATGTTTGGCCGGTTGTGCAGGGCAGAGTCGTGGAAGCTCACAATCAGAACATTAGTGCTGTCAAGCCGATGTTTTGTACACAACAAATACATCTTGCAATTACACAGCGCCTCTCACGTCGGATGGCATTTCAGAGCGTAGGACAGTCGTGGTGCATCACTATGAGGCGGGGAGAGCGGGGACTGACAGGAGGCAAAGTCGAATAGGAAGCTCTTCAGTTGAACTCGAAAGCGGAATACGAAGGTGCACGGATAGGGGATAGGGGATGTGTTCGAGGATTTCGGTGCGAAGTGATCGAAAAAAGGGACCACAGATGGTGGAAGAGAGAGCAAGAGTGATATTCAGAAAGCAGAAGCAAATCGAGAGAACACAGGGTGTTGGGGGTAATGAGCGGTCACAAGTGTCGCAAGGTGCCTGGGCCTGAGGGGTTTCCATAAACGAGTGTGAGGATCTTGAAATCAACCCGATAGTTTACGGGAACCTTGGCTAGAACTGGTGTTTTGGGGGTACGGAGAACATTATGGGTCAATGTGCGGGCACCATATTTTGGATTTCTATCCAGCTTAGTCCTGGCGATACGATTGGATTTATCATCCACAGCATCTTGCGGGAGAGAATTCCAGATTTCCACTGACCTTTGGTTGAAAAAAATTTTTCAAATTTCACTCTTAAATGGCCTACTCTCATTTTAAGATATGACACCATATTCTAACAAACCTCATATAATTTTTTGATGAGCTAACGGAGAGCGTCGATAAAGATGTAGTGGATGTAGTTTATATGGACTTTCAAAAGGATTTGACAAAGTCCACATAAACGATTTGTATGAAAGATAGAAGCCATGGTATAAAAGGGACAGTAGCAGCATGGATGCAGAACTGGCTGGGAGACAGAAATCAGAGAGTTGTGGTGAACGGCTGCTTTTCTGACTGGAAGGCAGTGTGCAGCGACGTCCACTGTGTAGGGATCGGTATTAGAATCACTCTTCTTAATATACATAAATGATCTGGACTTGGGTGTACAAAGCACCATTTCCAAGCTTGCGGACGACATAAAGTTAGGTAGGGTGGTAAACAGTGAGAAGGACAGCAGCCAACTGCAGGAAGACATCGACAGAATGGTAAATTGGGCAGACACATGGCAGATGAGTTTCAATGTGGAAAAATGCGAAGTAATGCATTTTGCTAGAAAGAATGATGGTAGGCAATATAGGCTGTTAATACCATCTTAAGGGATGTAAAAGAACAGAGAGACTTGGGGGTGCAGGTAAATTAATCCTTGAAGTTGGCAGGACAGGGAGATAAGGCAGTAAAAAGGGCAAACGGGATGCTCGGCTTCATAAATAGGGGCAGAGTGCACAAGAGTCAGGAGGTTATGATGAACCTATAAAAAAACACTGGTTAGCCCTCAGTTAGAATACTGCGACCGGTTCTGTGCACCACACTATGGAAAAGATGTTAAGGCATTGGAACGGGTGCAGAGGAGGTTTACGAGGATGGTACCAATAATGAGGGATCTTCATTATGAGGAAAGGCGAGAGAGGCTGGGATTATTCTCATTGGAGCAGAGAAGGTTACGAGGAGAACTAATCGATGTCTTCAAAATCATGAGGGGATTTTTGATAGATTGGAAAGGGAAATGCCGTTTCCGCTGGTGGGTGTGTCGTTGTCTCGAGGTCACAGTTTCAAGATAGTCTCTAAATGAAGCAGAGGGAGGTATCGAATTGGTCGAATCTGGAACGCATTGCGTGAAAGGGCGGTGGAGGCAGATTCCAAAACTACTTTTAAAAATTAGGTGGACGGGTACTTGAGGAGGACGGGTTTGCAGGGTTATGGGGAAATGGCTGGGAAGTGGGATTGACATTAATTGCTCTATTCAAAGAGCCGGCACAAACTTGATGGGCCGAATGGCCTGTTTATGTGATGTACAATTCTATGATTCTATGATTCAATTGTTTCAGTGCCAGTCTGTTAATGCAATACATAATAATCCTGGCATTTGGTACAGCGCCACATCATGTTATCGAGAAGAAAAATACGGGAGAAAGTGAGAGAGAGAGAGAAGAGAGAGAGAGAGAAGGTGAGGGAGAGGAGAGAGACAAAGGAAGGGAGAGAGAGAGAGGGACAGACAGTAAGGGGAGAGAGAGAGAAACGGAGAGAGACAGAGAGAAAAGAGTAGGGGAGAGAGAGAGATAATAATAATAATAATGATAATAATCATCCTTGCATTTGATGTAGGGCTTTTCACCTCAGGCGGACGTCTCAAAGCGCTGCAGAGAACACACTGTTAAGTGAATTGACTGTATATTTCTGGGCGAACCCGGCAGCCAATTGCGCACAGCAATGTCCCACAAATAGTCGTAAATTGAAAATGACCAATTTATTTTTGTTTTTGGTTTTGGACGGATTATTATTACGCATGTGGAGTAAGGAAATTTGCCCAAGGTTTCGCCGTGACTGGAATTGAACTCACGTCTCTCGCTTGCAAAGCGAGTGCCCTAACCACTGAACTACAGGACTCCGATAGGGAAAGGAGTGGAGAGAAACGGAGTAGAGGGAGAGAGAAAAACGGAGTGAGAGTGAGAGAGAGAAAACGAGAAACGATATTAAGATCCGGGTTATCTGGAGTTCAGAGGTTCCTCCTCCCGCCTCAGTGGCTCAGGGAACACACTCCCCCCTTTATACAAATTTATTTACATTCAGTGCCTCCCACACACACTGAATGGCTCCTTCTCATTACCAAGATGGCCGCCGCCTCCTTCAATCCCTCCCACACAGGGACCTTCACCAAGATGGCCGCCATCAGTTCAACAACAACAACAACTTGCTCTTGTTTAGCGCCCTCCACGCCTGGCAGCGTCTCAGAGCTTAACAATGGCGGAACTCCAGGCCAAGCCGAGGGAAAGTGGGAAGGTGATTTTAGGCGCAGTCGAAAAGGAAGGAACATGAGGGGGTTAACCCAGTGTCTGCGGATGACATCACCGAGAGTGAGCGTACAGTTGAAGCAGAGAAGGGGCCAAGAATGTATCCCGTGGCCTTGACACCCGGTGATGATGGGGCTGAACTCCGGCCTCACACTACCTCCTGGTCTTGTCTCTCTCTGAGATGATCTCCTGGTTCAGCCCCAAAGCCAGTCACTACACCAGCTGTTTGTCTGACCGTCGTCTGTCTCTCCCCAAATCCCCATCTCCCCCTCTGCATCCTTATCCGCCCCTTCACCCAAAACCGCACTCTGCACAACTAACACAACCGGAGCCAGCGCAAGGAGGGGAGGAGGAGAGCGGGAATGGCGGTCATGGCTGAGGTGCCAGAGCGCCGGAGGGGAGGGAGGACAAGGCAGCAGAAGTATAATGGCGGGGACTTGCCCCACCCTGGCGGGTTTGAATCTGGCGCCAGGAAGTGACGTCACTCTTCTCACTCGGCCCGAGCAGCTTTCAAAATGGCGCCCGGAAGTGACCGCAGAACAGCGCGAGACTCGAACGTTATTGAGGGATTTTGAAATGCTGTCTCGTAGCCTAGGCCTCTCTTGGCCGCCGACGCGCGGTCACCGGCCCGTGGCCTTGACCACCCGGTGACCAGGCGGAGACTTGACCATTTCTCGTCCCGTCGATACCCGTTCGCGGCCTCCCGCGCCCGCCTTTAGTCACCGACATCCTCGCTGCTCGCGACTCCCGCTCGGTTTACCCGGGTTTCCCGCCCGTCCCCGCCGCTCGCCGACTGAGGCCCTACGTCATCACATGACGTCACTGCGCGGTACCCGCCGCCTTTCACAAGATGGCCGCCGCCAGACTGCCACGTCACACATATAAGGTCACTGCCCTGCTATCATACCTTTACCAAGATGTCCCCCAACACATATATCCCTACCCCCCAACCCGGGTCCCTTTACCAAAATGGCCACCATCAACTGACAACCCGCAACGCCGCATTTACAAAGATGGACGCCAATGCGCTTCACTAATACACAGAGGCACTCACTCCTTTACTGTCTCTCTCTCTTTCTCACTCACTCTGTCCGTCCACAATGGAAAGAGTGAAAGAGAGCGTGTGTTGGAGAGGGAGAGTGAGAGAGTGTGAGAAAGAGAGGCAGGGAGAGAGTGTGAGTGTGATAGTGTGTCAGAGAGAGAGAATGTCAGAGAGTGAAACAGAGAGTGTGAGACAGAGAGTGTGAGATAGAGAGTGTGAGAGAGAGTGTGAGCGACAGCAACAACAACAACATGTTCTGGTGTGAACGCCTCTCATGGCGGGAGGAAGTCCCCGGTCGCTGGACAGACAGAGATTCCGAATTTGTTCGCAGTGCAACTCCACCTCCCAGTACTGTGTAAATGCCCACAATGTTCTCTAAAATAATAACAATAATAAAAATAAATAATAATAATAATCCTGATATTTGATATAGCACTTTTCACGTCTTCTGAACATCTCAAAGGGCTTCACAGAATACGCTGTAAAGTGAACTAACTGTAAATATGAGGGCCAAACTGGGCAGCAAATTGAGCACAGCAGTGTGTGTCTGTCTCTGTGGGTATCTGTCCGTCTGCCTATCTGTCTATGTGTGTGTTTCTGTCTTTTTCTGTCTTTGTATAGATCTGTTTTCATGTGTCTGTGTGCGTGTCCATGTGTGTGTGTGTCATTGTGTCTGTGTGTCTGTGTGTGCGTCTGTGTGTAAGAAGGCAAATTGCTGAAGGTTTCAAGCCCAGATGGGTATCGAACCCCGTCTCTGGCTTGCGATGCCAGGGCTCTAAAAACTGAGCTTGATGACCCGTTGCTGAGACAGTTTACCGTAAAGAATCTGAAGAGGTTTGAGGCGTCTCGAAGGCGGGATCAGGCGATGCGTCAAATACATTGATTATTATTATTATAATAAAGGTTTTAACACCAAATTACTCCTCTCCACTTCAAGAGGGGGAAGACCTCGCTTTGAATCGCAAATATGATCCACAGACTGAAATCCATCACCAGCCCCACCCCGAATCCCGCCCCTATTGGTCTCCTTGTTGTAGCGGAGCCTCCAGCGGCTGATTGACAGAGAGAGTGAATGAGCGAGAGAGGGTGTGAGTGTGAGAGAGAGAGACATACTGCAAAAAGCCGTTTATAGATTTGGGATTAATGCAGAATTGGGAATATTTTGCACTGATGCACTTTAAACCCAGCGGATCTGTGGAGTGTTTTTAACCCGTTACCCGTGTTATCCACCGGTTTGGGTTTAAAATCAATGCCCAAAGTAAATGCAAAACCGTTTTTATATCATTGATATTAACGCAAACTTTGGGGTTTAATAAACTATTGCACTTTAAACCTCGGGGATTGGGGGGCTTTTAATCCCGTTTCCCGTGTTGTAAACAGTGAGTGGGTTATTATTACTTAAATACAAAGTCAATGTCCAACCGATTGTGTATGATTGGGATTAAGGCAGAGTTAGGATGCCTGGGAAGGATTTTCAGAAGTCTGGTAGATTGATGAGTAGCCGTGCGCAATGTAAGGATAATTATTGTCGAGATCTGGAACTGAAAGCTGTAGCCTGAAGTTTATGGTGTGAAACGTGGCTTCCGTTTCTCTGTGGAAATTGGTACCACATTCGATCACAAACACAACTAACGCTTCACTGTCGATTCCGAGAAACGATTGAGCCGTGGGCCCAGTGTGAAAGGTGTAATATAAACTACAAACATTATTGTGTAACGACACAGATTATAAAAGGTTCAGCCTAGTGGCCATCAAAGCCAAACACAGGTCATGGCTGAGGGTCTCCTCCTCATTAATCTGTCACCCGGCAGATCCTCAGAGGGTCACAGTTTCTGCCGCCGTCATTCAAACCGGGACTGAAGAGAGGGTAAAGTTTCTCAGTGAAAGTCTGGGTGAAAGTGTGGAGATGAGACATGTTATCAGCGTTGTAAAATGTCACCTGTCCCCCCTCATAGTCCAGGAACACTCCCAGCTTCCCGGGTCTCTCTGTCAGAGGCAGGGAGGTAGGAATTGAGGTCAGAGCTTTATATTTATTCCCGTTTCTCAGCCACAAAACCCAGTATCCGTTCTCTGGTGTGTACGTGATATCTCCTTTCCTGTTGACAGACTCTCTGGCCAATCCCACAGTCCACTGTGTTTTGTCGGCCACCTGCGCCTCCCAGTAATGTCTCCCTGATGTGAAGCCCTCAGACCCCAGGACACAGGGACAGGTATCAAACCTCTTCGGGGTGGTAGGGAGCTGCTGCCGTGTGTCTCCGAGTCTCACGCTGCTCAGGTTCTCAGACAGGATGAGGTATGGATGAGCTGTGTCAGAATCCAGAGTCAGAGAGGCCGGAGCTGATAGAGAGAAACAACACAAAGTGAGGGGACGTCTGGGATCTCAGACTATGTGCGAACACATCTACACCTGGGAAAACAATCCAGCTCAGAGGGTCACAGTCTGTGTGAGGGGGTGTGTGAGTGTGTTTGCAAGGATATGTGTGTGCGTGCGAGGGTCTGCGTGAATGTGTGTGTGTGAGGCGGTTTGTGTGAGGGTGTGTGTGAAGGAAATTGTGAGGTTATGTGAGAGGGGTTAGTGAGGATCTTTGTCAGTGTGTTTGTATGAGGGGTGTGTGCGAAGTTGTGTGTTAGGATTTGTGTGAGGGATATGTTTGAGGGGTGTGATTGAGGATGTGTGTGAGGGTGCGTGGCAGCGGTTGTCAGAGGGTGTCTGTGAGGGTGTGTGTGAGGTTTTGTGTTTGGACGAGTGTGTGGGATGTGCGTGAGGGTCTGTGTGAGGGTGATATTGTGAGGGTGTGTGTGATGCTGTGGGTGAAGGTGTGTGAGGGTGAGAGTGTGAGGGTGTTTGTGATGCTGAGTGTCGGGGGGTATGAAAAGGGTTGCATGAGGGATCTGTGTGGGTGTGTGTGAGGGTTGTGTGTGAGAGCTGTATGTGAGGCTGTGCGCTTGGGTGTGTGTGAGTGGATGTGTGAGGGTCTGAGTCACTGTTTGTATGACGTTGTGTGTGGGGATGTGTGTGAGGGCTGTGTGGGTTTGTGTGAGAGTGAGAGTGTGGGGGTTTGTGAGAGGTTGCATGTGAAGCGGTGTGAAAGGGCTTGTGTGAGTTTATGTGTGAAGGTCGGTGTGAGGATGTGTGTGAGGGTGGGTGTGAGTGGATGTGTGACGTTGTGTGTGACGGGGTGTGTGGTGATCTATGTGAGGGTTTGTGTGAAGGTGTGTGTGAGTGTGTGTGAGGGGGTGTGTGTGAAGATGTGTCTGAGGGTGTGTGAGAGAGGAGCTGTGTGAGGGTGTGTATGAGTGTGAATATGTGGGTCTATATGACGTTCCGTGTGAGGGTGTGTGTGAGGGTTTGTGTGTGAAGATGTCGGTGAGGGGGTGCTTGAGAGTCTGAATAAGTGTGTGCCAGTGTGTGTGAGATTGTGTATGTGAAGGTCTGTATGATCTTCTGTGTCAGGATTGTGTGAGGGGTTGTGTGTGAGGGTGTGTGTGAGGGGTTGTTTGAGGTTCTGTGTGAGGTTACGTGTGAGGGTGTATGTGAGGTTTTCTGTGAGGGCATGTGTGAGGGGGTGTCAGTGGGTCTCTTTGAGAGTCTGTGAGAGTGGTTGGGTGATGATTCGTGTGAGGGTGTATGTGATGGTATGTTTCTGGTCGTTTGTGATGGTGTGTGTCAGGGGCTGTGTGACGGTGTACGTGAGGGTAATTGAGGGTCTGTGTGAGGGTGTTTGTGAGGGTCTGTGTGAGGGACTGTGGGAGAATCTGTGTGAGGGAGTGTGTGAGTGTCTGCGTGAGGGTTTGTGTGAGCGGTGAGAATTTGAACACTATGACCCTCATTGAAACCTGGTTCACCGCAGGTGACATCTTCCCCCTCACTGAGGTCACACCACCCGCTACACCTACCACCCGCACCAACCGTCATGGTTTTGGGGTGGCCTTCATCTCCACGGCGTCACTTGCCCTGTCCCCCTACTCCACCTCTCATTCCCCTCTTTCAACACCTTAGCCGCTGCCATACCTCCCACATCTCTCTAAAAATCCTAATTTACTGCCCCCCCATATCCTGCCCCATCTTCATAGCTGACATATCCACACTCCTTGCCTCTCTCTGCTCTGAAACCCTCATCATCGTCGGCCAATTGAAACTCCACTTCGTCCCCTCCAGCTCCAACTCCCTTGACTTCTCTCTCCTCCTTTGTGAGGGGAGTGTGTGTGAGTGCTGTGTATATGAGCGTTGAGCTTGTGACGGGTGTATGTGTGAGTGGTGTATGTTTGAGTGGTAATAATAATCCTTGCATTCGATATAGTGCTTTTCATGTCTTCTTGACATCAGAAAGCGCTTCAAATAATAGACTGTAAAGTGAATTGACTGTACATTTGTGGGCGAAACGCGGCAGGAATTTGCGCACAGCAATGTCCAACAAACAATCATGGATTCAAAATAGAAAATGTATTATTGTCTTTTGTTTTGGATGGAATAGTATGAGGCATGTGGAGCAAGAAAATTTGCCCAATGTTTCGCCCTGCCCGGGATTGAACACAGGAGTCTCTCTTGGAAGGTGAGTGCTACAACCACTGAGCTACAGGACGCCAGGGGTGTGTAAGAGGTGTGTGTGTGAGGGTGCGTGTGTGTGAGGTTTGTGTGAGTGATGTGTGTAAGGTGTGTGTTTGAGCAATATATGTGTGTGAGGGTTTTATGTTTGAGATGTGTGTGTGTTGTATGTTTGAGAGTTGGGTGTGGGTGTGTGAGTGTTTGTGTGAGGGTGTGTGTGTGTGAGCGGCCATGTGTGAGTTGTGTGTGAGGCTTGTGTGTCTGAGTAATGGTGTACGTGTGAGAGGGTTGTGTATGTGAGGGTTTGTGACTGAGGGGGATATATGTGTGAGTGTGTGTGTGAGGGCGTTTGTGTGAGGTTTGCTTGTGAGGTGTGTGAGTGAGGGAATGTGTGTGATGGTGTATGTGTGAGGGTGCTTGCGTTTATATGTGAGTGTGAGGGAGTAGAGGTACGTGTTGGGATACATGTGAATGCAAATCTGTTGACACGGCTTCAGGGTGAGAATAGGAGACATTTACCTGGGCTGATGCCGTGTATCATGTGTCTCCAGGCTGTGTACTGTATAAGCCCTTTGTATATCCCCACAGGCAGCTCAGCCTCACATACTGACAGATCAAACCCCTCGTCACTGACCCTGAAATGAAAATGTGCTGCTCCAATTTCATGCAGCCTTTAAATGAAGATCTCCCTCCTTCTCCGGCTTGGTCTGCATGATTCCCCTCCTATCACAATCACATCCGGCCTGGCTCCTCTAGTCTAGTTCCACTGGTAACATACTGGGTATGCATTTTAGCAAAGATAACTCCAGCTCTGTACCGTTGGTCTGGCAAGCAGCTGTCTCTCCAGCTCCTGTCTCCCTGCAAATCTGGTTCAGACATTGCAAGAACTACATTTAGACCACCTGCCTAACTCAGACAGAACCACCTGAGACATCACACCGTGTACACACAATAACCAGAAACACTGAGATATCATGCCGTGTACACACAGTAACCAGGGACACTGAGACATCACACCATGTACACACAGTAACCAGAGAGACTGAGACATCACACCGTGTACACACAGTAACCAGAGACACTGAGTCATCAGTTGTGAAATCTCACCTGCAGTTGTGAAATCTTTTCTCTCTGTTTGGCTTCAGCTTGTAGAGCAGTTTGCTTCCTCTGTGTGAGAGAAGCTAAGGAGGATTTCACTTGATCCTGGAATAAACACAGAATTAACGTGTTTGACCGTGAAAATATCAGGTGGAGCAGATTTTCTCCCTAGTGAGTGGTATTGTTACCTTGTAGATTTCAACAGCTTCCTCAATGGGCAGGAGGCTGTGACCTCTGTGTTCCTGCCCATGACTGCAAACTACACACAGCAATTTCTTGTCAGATTCACAAAACAGCTTCATTTCCTCTCGGTGTTTCTCACAGTGAATTTTATTTTCCATTTGTGTCGGGGTCAGGGTAAATTTTCGAGCTTTCTCTGCTAGACTCGCCAAGGCCCAACTGGCTCTCAGGTTCTTTTCTGGAAAACTCTCCTGACAAATAGAGCAGCAGTTTTTCTCCTGATTTTCGCAGCTCCGTGTCACACAGGAGCGACAGAAGTTGTGACCACAGTCCAGGCTAACAGGATCCGTGAAGAAATCCAGACAAACCGGGCAAATGATCTCCTCGGTCCAGATCTCAGCCTGGAGTCTAGAAGCCATTTTGTTCCTCAGCGGTTCCTCATTGAAACTTGATTGGGTTTCAGTATGAGTGGGTTGGCGGCTCCCAGTCACTGCGCTGACAGACCCTCTCCTATAGTCTCTTGTAAAATCAATTGATGTGACTTTGATCCCAAGAGAAGAAGAGAAACCTTGTACAATGACAAGGACACCCGAGC